>NC_068993.1:17140781-17144770 GCF_001194135.2 Octopus bimaculoides
CACACTGTGTCACGCTGAATATCCCCGAGAAGTACGTTAAGGGCACACGAGTCTGTGGAGTGCTCAGCCACTTGCACGTTAATTTCACAAGCAGGCTGTTCCGTTGATCGGATCAACTGGAACCCTCGACGTCATAAGCAACAGAGTGCCAACAACAATATAAAAGCACATGATCTAGTGACAGGTGTTGCACTTATGATCATAAGATTGTGATTTCAATTCCTAGACTGGATCGTACATTGTGTTGATGATCAAAATACTTCATTTCACGTTACTCCAGTCCACTCATCTGTAAATGAGTACCAGCAATAGCTGTGACAGGCTGGCGTCTCATTCAGGGGAAGATGTCATAATTAAAGTTATAACAATTATTTTTACCTTTAGCACAAGGCCATAAGTTTGAGCCAATTCTGTACTCAGATGTTATTTTATTTACCCTGGAAGAATGGAAGACAAATCTGATCATGGCAGGATTTGAACTCAGAAAGGAAAGAGACAGAATTATGCCTCTTCTTTCTGAGACATTAAGACATCATTTGAGGATGTTGCTGCTATTTCTAGCAGGCTGAGTAACAGCTTTCTCTTTGTCTCATTCTCAAAGTGTCACCCATTATGCGGGGTGGCAGCAATAATGAAATCCTAATAGCTAAATGTTAGAAGGCCTCCTCATGGTTGCTTGATCTGCTAAAAATAGCAGTGAAGCCTCTCTCAAATGACACTCCCTACCACCATGAAATAAAAGCAGAAGAATACATAGGATAAACATTATTCAAGACACAGTATGTTTGCAAAAAATAGTTTCACTGCATGGCACTTTGGGTGAATGTCTTCTACTATAGCCTCGTGCCAGCCAAAGCCCTGTGAGTGGATTCAGTAAAAGGAAACTGAAAGAAGCCCGTCATATACAGAGTCCACCAAAAAAATGTATACACACTTCAGGAAAGGAACAAATCTGTATGAATGTTTTAATTCAGTGTAATTGCAATTTATTCTGTGTTATGTTATTTTGTTAAAACACCAAAAGAAGTATCTATATTTATAGAGGTACTTATACAAGTTAAATATTTATGCAGATTTGTCCTTCCTTTCCAGAAGTATGTGTACATTTTTTGGCCAAAATCTGTATATGTATATATATCTGTGTGTCTGTGTTTGGAAAGACATTAGGATGTCATTTGAAGAGGTTGCTGCTCTTTCTAGCAGGTTGAATAACCACATAGAGGCTTCCACTTTGGTTCATTCTCAAAGTGTCACACATTATGGGGGTGGCAGCAATAATGAAATCCTAATAGCTAAGTAGTTGCTTGATCTGCCTCTTGACAACTGGTGTTGGTGTGTTTATATCCCCATAACTTAGCAGTATTGTAAAAGAGACCAGTAGAATCCTATTTTATCAGGCTTAACAAAAAATAAGCACTGGGGTTGATTTATCTGGCTAAAAATTCTTCAAGGTGGTACCCCAGCTTGGCCGCTGTCTAATGAATGAAACAAGTAAAAGATGGTTATGGCTGGGATGCCTTTAATTACAGATTTGCTCAATTACAGCTGACCTGGGCTAAACAACAACATTAACAGCTGGAAATAAATGGAGCATGAAGCATAGATTTTATCTGATAGAGCAAGAAATATTGTAGAAGTGTGTGCTACAATCCCTTAGAAAAAAGGACAAAGAAAGGGAGAACAGGGTGAGGTGAGAGGGACGATAGAAAATGAAAATAAGGGAATCTATAGTCATGAAGTAGAGGCTGTTAGCAATCCAAGTAATTTTAGTATATAGCTTACATACAATACTGCTTATTAAGAGTTACTGCACTCTGTTCTTCATGCTCTGATTAACAAAACAAAATTACCAAACTCATTATAGAATCAATTTGCTAATGGCTGTTGGTAAATGTAGTTGGGATGGTTCAAAAGCATTGTTGGCCAGATTAACCCAGCTTTGGAACACAGTGAAATAATTGGCATACAGATATGATAATGATGACGACGACAGCAGCAACAACACAATTGTGATGATTGTCATAATGATGGTGATAATGATGATGATTAATAGTTATTTTTGGGTGGGATGGGGGCAGAAGAAGTTTAGATGGTTTACATCTGTCTTTTATTACTCATCTGTTCTCTATTCCCCATAACAACAAAAAAAACAATGTGAACCGAACATCAAATTCACACCCCTCTGTTGTCTATCTGCACCAATTTCTCCTCTGTCTGTGTCCATATTCTTTTAATATTTTATCAGTTTCACTCTCTGGACTGCAGCCGTTCTTGTGCTCCACTTTCAAGGATTTTAGTTTGATTGTATCAACTAGTAGCACTAAGTATGGTACTTATTTTGTTGAAAGATAGGTTTGCTTTGAGTTACTTCTCTTTTAAAGAGTAACTAAATTTACACGACACATACACAAATGTATGTGAGTGTATATACATGCATATTCATATGTGTATGTTTACACACATAAACACACACACACACACACATATATATATATAGTCTTTGTATAGAGCCTGATGAGCTGTCCACAAAGCTGCAGCTTTCATGGATGTGAAACCATTGGTCAATCTATGACCAGATTTTAACTTTAGTGCTTTAATAATATGAATGTGGAGTAGATTATTCTTAACAGTGAATCTTTAAGTACATGAGGAGGAGACCCCCTTTGGTCTTGAATGACCATGGGATTGCACCTTGAAAGTTACTCTCCAAGGCACAAGTCCAGGCAAGGTTGTTTTGTGGAAGGCCAGCAGTCGCCCATGCATACCAGCCTCCCCTCTCCACACCACCGATGTTATCCAGGTGCCGCAACTCATTTCTACAGCTGAGTTAACAGGAGCAATGTGAAATAAAATGTCTTGCTCAAGAACACAATACGCAGCCCGGTCCAAGAATTGAACTCACAACCTCACGATTGTGATCTCAATGCTCTAACCACTGAGCCATGCACCTTCACATTAAGCTATAAATAATAGCATGTATTATTTATAAGAATTTAGAATTATTATTTTTATTTAGAATTTAGAAACCGTTTTTTCATGCTATGTTTTAGTTGAGGTGGTGTCTCATCTTGTTTGTTGTTTTCATTATGTTTTGGCTGTGTATGCTCCAGCCTTCTTCAGGTGTTTTCTGATTCACCTTAGTACCTTGCTTGGGATTGAACTCAGATCCTCTAGGTAATCGCACTGCATTTCAACACCTTCATCCGCTATGCTATGCCTATAAACAGTGTCAGTTGGAATTTTTAAGGCTTATAAATCTCCATTGATGTCTTATATCAGCACCATTCTGACTGGATAATACAATTCTATAATTCTGAGGTGCTGTACTATGTATTAGTCAATCTCAGACAAGGCACTAAGGCTGAAGCATTCAGAGCCGAAATGTAGTGAAAACAATAATCAAGATGAGGACACTACTCTAACCAATAAATGATATATAAATTCCTCATCTCAGAAATATAGAACTGTATTCTTTTTTCCATCCAAGGGTTTCTTTAGCCCAGTAGTCTACGTACTATTGTAGCATTAGCTACTTCAAGATCGACTGTCAAAAATAGTTTATTTCATGATGATTATATATATATATATATATATATATATATATGATTGATATGATGAAAAGCAGATCTGGAGAAATGTTAGGACAGAAGCTAGTAGATGTGAACTATGCAGTAAGAGGGAGAGACACTCAACCAGACCTTGCACATCCAAGGGTAAGGAACGCAAGTACAGATTCCGAGTGAGTAACAGCACTGGAGTTTGATGAAGCAATCATATTGTTAGCAGAGAAATGGATAAAATAATGCTATCAGTACATCTTCAGCTTAGCACCAGGTTCACTAATAGCTTGCAATTGAAATGTGGGAGATGAGAATTGTATGGAAACCCATAATAGTCTCATAATACAAGTGATATTGTTTGTTTCCTATCTTTTCTCAAAATATATCAGGTCAAAAAAAAAAAATTACCTTATTTGGAAATAGGTAAAG
>NC_068993.1:17145018-17170288 GCF_001194135.2 Octopus bimaculoides
ATGCCATACCTTGATATTGCATGTGTGTTCTTCATTGAGATTATAATTCTAATTAGAGTAATACTTGTTCAGGGGTTTCTAGTTCACGAAGGTTTTGTTCTGTGTGTATGGATAAATATTTACATATACATATATATATATATATATATATATATATATATATATAAAATCACTATACACTCCTGGCAACTAGAGAATCACACCACTTCCTGTTTCGTCTCCAATTTTCATTTCTAAACTAAAAGTTCAATGTATAGACATCAAAATGCAATTATAACTCAAATGTACTGTGTAACAATAAGAGCTGTGCTGTGCATGATAGATAGACAAACAAAATATCAATTAGTGTTTTCTTTCATACGGTGTTGGGTTATGAGATGAGCTTAGGTATATCTGCTCTTTTCATATGGTCACTTAATGCATTGAGTGTGGTGTTGTGTGTGTGTGTCTGCCAGTAACACCATTAACCTTTTATCTCTATCTCTCTCTTGATATATATATATATATGTATATATATATATGTATACACACATACATACATACATACATACATATATATGTATGTACACATGTACACACGCATATATACACATACATAATATAATATATAATATATATAATATATATATTACATATATAATATAAACAAAATATTGTATTATTTGTATATATACATATATAACTAATACTATATCTGTATATATGTGTTTGTATATATATATATATATATATATATATATATATATATATATATATGTGTGTGTGTGTATTGAGAGAGAGAGAGAAATTGGTAGACAGATGTTATATGCATGTATGTGTATGTATGTTGTATGTATGCTCTTCTTTCCTTTTCTTTAGCTATATTCATCACTAGTCACCCCCTCTCATTCTTTTTCTTTCTCCATACTCTTCACCTTTCACAATTTCTAATTTTACACACACACACACACACACACACACACACACACACATGTGCATGCACACACTTGGACATACATCCATACATAATTTTCATGAAAATATTCAAATTGCCTCTTCTTCAGTGATTGAAAAGTAAACCTATTCTAGCTATGTTAAGCCTCATTAGATCTAAGATGAAAGAAAATATAATTGGAGAGAGAAATAAGTTTTATAACTAAATATACTGAAGCAGAACATTTATGGGAATGGCAACCTACAAGATTACTATCTTTTTTCCTTTTATCAAATATACATCAAATTACATCTCTCTTTCTCTCTCTCTCATATATATATAATGTTCATATCAATATATGTGTGTACTTGCTTCTAAAACCATACATTGTATGTTTGTGTGTTTGTCTGTGGATATGTGTGTGTGTAATATTTGACGTTTTTACACTCTGTATGTAATCATGTAATTCAAGATGTTTTCATTGATTCTTGGACCAAATGGTTTTTTTTTTAATTTGATAGTCTTTAGTGGTGATGGTGGTTGTTATTGTTGTTGTTTAACACCAGTTTATCCCTGATCAAGCTATTCTGTGTTCAAAGGTGTTCCAGATGTGACCAAGCTGTCTTTTCCTTGTTTTAGACATTGTGCATATAGGACTATATTAATTTTTGACAGTAGAATAAACTAATTGCATATAGGTTCAGACATAGATTAGGCATAGGCGTGGTTGTGTGGTTAAGAAACTTGCTTCCTGACCATATGGTCTTGGGTTCAGTCTCACTGTGTGGCACTTTGGGTAAACATCTTGTCCTGTAACCCTAGTTCTACCAAAGCCTTGTGAGTGGATTTGGTAGACAGAAACTGAAAGAAACCCATCATGTGTGTGTGTGTACTCGTGTTGCCATTATAGTTGTAAATGAACATCACCATCATACAAGTAGTGTTCATTTCCAGTCTTCCATAGAAAACATATCTGGTCATGGAGAAATATTACCTTGCTTAGACACAGGTGAGTGTTGGTGACAGGAAGGGCATCTGGTTGTAGAACATTTCCCTCAACAAATTCTGTCTGACCTAAGCAAGCGTGGAAAAAGAAAAATAGACGTTAAATGAGGAGGAAGAAGACTGTTTATTTGGTATACTGGTGTTTGGAACATAGCTCTGAGATAAAATTATGATGTTAGGTGGGTTTGAATCAGGAAAAAAAAACTAGAGGGTGAAAAGGGTTAAATCAAAAGGGCTCAATATATGACATTAAATGGATGATGATGATCAGCAGCAGCAGCAGCAGCATCTTCAATGATCTCGTTTGTTTGTTTTTATGTAAGTTTCTGAGTCATAAGTTTCCAATCAACCAATCATTGTATTTTTGATGTTAAGAGTTTGAGTGAATATCAGTGCCAGTCAGAAAGAATACATTCTTTTTCTTTTTTTTTTTGCTCACAACCAGTGTTAGTGTGTTTACATCCCTATAAGCTAGCAATTTGGCAAAGGAGACCTGTGGAATAAGTACTCGGCTTTAAAAGAAAATGAGTATTGGGATTAATTTATTTGAGTAAAATTCTTCAAAGCTGTGCCCCAGTATGGCCACTGTCTAATGACTGAAACAAATCAAAGATAAAAGATACAGGATTTAAACAACAATGCTACAGGGTCTTTTATTCTTTATTATTTCTTGACTTATTGTTTCATGTTTGTTTATTATTATTTTTTTTTTCTATTGAAGGTCCTGCTAGTGTGGCCCATGTCAGAGGCAATGATACCAGTTACATCCTAACGGATCTTACCCCTGGGCTTCAGTATCGAGTCTGGATGCAAGCTGTGTCTCCTGCTGGCGAAGGGCCAGTGAGTTTACCCATATTCAGCGTGGTTGTTAACGACAGTAAATATTCTTTAAATTTTTTTTACACATATAATTATCTTTATCTCATCATCATCATCTTCGTCATCATTGACTTCCTCACTTCTGTCTTCATTCAACTAAGAACCCAACTATCATCGCTTTCCAGTTTTCAGACTGACCACCAACCAACCCTTTTATAAGATCTATGCTTTAAGCATCATCAAGCATAGAGAAAAACCTCTATGCGGTTACAGAGCATGCTAAAAATAGTAACCATATATCCCTCAAATTGCACACTACCATCTTAAGAACAGATAAACACATTACATAATGATTGTCTTACACACCCCTTGAAAATGCGAAAACCAAGGCTGAAATATCTCTTATTTTAGATCCATTTGATCAGAGTTAATTGGCCTACAGTTAATATCCTCATCATCATCATCATCAATATTTTATTTACTGCACTTCATTGTTTGTATCCATCACTAGCCATGTCGACACCCAAATACATAGTCCAAGTAAAAGCTATAACTGGAATGTAATATTACGTGTATATATGGAAGACCAAGCAAAAATATAAAGTATCACACATGACAAACTGCCTATTAATTCTTAGGTGAGAGGCTGCTTGGGAAACCTAAGTGCTGTAAGCATTGCTCTTATAGGCACAGACATGGCCGTGTGGTTAAGAAGTTTACTTTCCAACCACATGGTTTCAGGTTCAGTCCTATGGTGTGACACTTTGGACAAGCGCCTTTTAACTATAACCCCAGGCTAACAAAAGATCTGGTTGGCAAATAGATCTGGTTAGCAAAAATAGATCTGGTTGGTAAAAACTGTGAAAACTGTTATATATGATTGCATATGTGTGTACGTTTTTGTATTCTTACAATGATGCAGACAAGCTCAACTCCTCGTCAGTTGTTGGCCAAATATCGAGCATGTGTGTGTGTGTGTGTGTGTGTGGCTGATTACTTAAACTACTTTTTCACCCATCATGTTATATTGTTATCAACTTGCATTCACTCCCCATTTCCATTGCTTTCTCTTTACAGAGCTCACTTCTGAAGCTATTGCTGCCATCATTATCTCAATCATTATCTTAATCTGCCTCATTCTCAGCTGCATATGTGCAGTCAGGTAAATACTTTGTCTTGCTTCTTCTTCTTCTTCTTCTTCGTCTTCTTTTCCTTCTGTTGTTGTTGTTGCTACTGCTGATAATGCTCTCTTGTCGATGTGTCCATTCAGAAGATTTGTCAATACCCTCTTAATATGTTAATTCTGTGGTGGTGTCATTACGTTTATATTTCCCATTACACGTTTACATGTTCGACATCCACACTTCTCCTTTGCTGTTTTCACTTTTACTCACTTGCACGCACACTGCAAACCCTACTGTTCTTTCCTTTTCCCGTTTGTTGCAAGAGGAAAAGCTTTATCACGTTTGTGACAAATGTACATCATTTTACTCATTCACTGGGATCCATTGTGTGTGTATGTGTGTGTGTATTTATATATATATATATATATATATATATATAAAGGTACACTCATACATTTGTTAGGAATATAAATTTAAAATAATGAAATGAAAAGAGGGTAGGTTGTGCTTATGTACATGTTGATATTCTTCTACTTGTTTCAGTCATTTGACCATGGAGTCATTTGACCATGCTTTAGTTGAGCAAATCGACCCCAGGATTTATTCTTTGTAAGCCCACTACTTATTCTATCGGGCTCTTTTGCTGAACTGCTAAGTTACGGGGACGTAAACATACCAGCATCAGTTGTCAAGCAATGTTGCGGGGGGCAAGCACTCAAACACATACACGCACACACACACACACACACATATATATATATATATATATGACGGGCTTCTTTCAGTTTCCGTCTCCCAAATCCACTCACAAAGCTTTCGTCGGCCTGAGGTTATAGTAGAAGAGTAGAAGATACTTGCCTAAGGTGCCACACAGGGGAACTGAACCTAGAACCATGTGGTTGGTAAGCAAGCTACTTACCACACAACCATTCCTATGGTTCATATCATATATAATATGATATGGTATAATATCATGTAATATCTGAAGAAATGGGTATGGTTTTAGTATAGCTATGTTAACCCTTATGACTCTAGAGATGGCAGTTTGATATTAGAAATGAGCAGCAAAGTGACAGGATTCAAGCCATATTTCTCTCATTTTCCAAAGGTACTTACCTACTAAAAATAACTTGTAGATAACCTTCAAACAATATCTTATTGTCTTAAAAAGCGAAGGACATATTGAATAATGTAGATGAGATGGTCACAACTGGAATGTTTTATCATAGGTCTGCTTGATAATGGCAGATTTGGGACTAAACAATAGGAACAACAATAAGCAATTAGCCCATATTAATTGCATTGTTTTCCTCTCACAAAGACTCTACTCTCTTGAAAGCATTCATGTCAGCAAGTCTTTAGTATAACAATATTTTTTTTTTCTCTGCTCAACTCTTTAACATTCAGATTACTCTGTCGAATGTAATGCTTAGTTACTCACTTTGTTTTGGATTAATCATGCATTATCTCATAGCATTGAGATTTTGATGATTTGATTGTTTACTATTTGAATTACACTGTAGGGTAGGTGTGAGAGGCCAGATCTGGTTTGTTTGAACTAATAGAATAGTTTATCAGATATGGCCAGTTTAAAAACCAAAAACCCTGTCATCTTGTCATATGCCTGTCATTTACCATTATCTGAAAAAGAAGCACACTCTAAAGAATATAGTAGTAATGTATTTAAATGCAGATAAATATATGTCTGGTCATAAAGTGACCAATAGTTTTGCATCAATAAAGCACTTAGCTTTAGGGACAACTCATCAGACTCTAATGGCAGAGGGCATATCTCTGATCATATTTTTGATCATGCCCTCCATCATTAGAGTCTGATGAGTCATCCATGAAGCTAAGCACTTTATGGATGCAAAATCATTGGTCACTCTATGACCAGACAGATATTTAACTGCATATAAATATATACATATATATATATAGGAAAAATAGAAAATGAAGACAGATGCTCAAGATGTTATTAAACCATCTATATCTTCATATCTCCTACACATGTTTTGATGGATGCATCCAAAATACATCCAGCAGGAGATATGAAGATTTAACGATTTAATAACATTTAATAACATCTTAAGTGTTTGTTTCCATTTTCTTCTTTTCCTATTTTTCTCCTAAATATGTCTTGCTTGTCCCCAGATTCAAGTCTCACACAAGTGTGTCCATTGTTTCCTAGGATACTTAAGCAACATTTAGCTTCCTTGGAAGTATTCCCTTGGATCTTTCCTATAATATATATATATATATATATATATATATATAGTACTATAAAACAGTCTGAGATAAACAGTTAAATTGTCCCACTATTTGATGATGGCCAACACAAATGACTACAATATTGGAGGTCATTGCTGCAAAAGGATAGCAGCACTTGGACTGCAAATCTAATACCTGAAGAATCTTAAGAAAGCAAAACTACAAGCAAGAATACAATATATATAATTCTGATTTGAAGAAAGGACAGAGGAGAATAATTCAGTGTATTAGACAGTGATTCTTAATTATGAACAAAAAGGGAGAGAAGTAAAAGTGAGAGAAATAGTGTTGGTTATAGTGAAGGCAACATGGTGATTGAAAGAACTAAAATGGGTAACCTGGTGTTTTATAGCCAAAAGAGAGACAGCAAATGGAGATAAGTAAGAAGTACAAGAATAATCTTAAAAGATTGTGAGGGTTTATGCATGTGTAAGTGTGTGTATGTTTACATGTTATTGGTATTTAGAACAAAGCATAATAATGTGTGTAGTACATGAGTAGTGTCTATGATAGAGAAACAGGATATTTATGATTGAGAACACCACCATAAACAATGAGATGCAGGGAGGTGTAGCCTAGATAACTGAAGTGACCAGCTACAGGTTAGAGTGATCCAGTTTGTGTTGGATGCCCTTGAATGATCTGCGAAATGTAGGTGCTCCCTTAAATGATCTGTTATTTGCCAACCATTCTCTCCTAGCTGCTGAGTTGGCATTTCATGCAATAGACTATGTCTTTGTAGATACAGGTGAAACAGCAATATGGAAGAAAGAGTTACGTTTAAATAGTGTAATGGTATTCTGGATGAAGGGACAGGCATTGCAACTGCAGCAAGCAAAGGATTCTGGTTAAGTGTGGCAAAAACTGAAGGAACTATGGACTAGAATGTCATGCAGATAGTAGTAGTCACATCTGACGGAAGGGAGAAATGTTCAAGAAGATGTGAAAGAGACAGAAATTTTATAAGATTGTGTGCTGGGGAGTTCAGGTGTTAGATAATAGACAAAGAGAAAGAGAATGCAGCTAGTGGTGAGTTTAATTTCAGGTAGGAGGGTAGGAGTGCAATGAATAGTTCAAACACGATGGTGGTCAGTATCATAGTACACCATATGATACAACTGTTAATCAAAATTGGAATCTTGGTTAAAGAGGCAGCAGGAACATAGAAATTGTAAGTAGTGGGTAGTAGATTTAGTCAGAGTAAGAGTTAATAGTCAATGGTTTGTAAAGATGGAAGTAAAAAAGGCTGGAATTATTAATAGAGACAGGGACGTGCAGAAAGTTAGGAGAGGGTGGTGGAGTTGATAAAAGCAATGAAGGTGTAGAGCTGTCCTCATTCTGCTGTCAATCTTTTGACTGTAAAACACCAATCTACTTCTGTCATATGCATTTGTATTTTTCTCTTCATCATAATGCTTTTGCCTATAAACAATACTGCTTTTCATGTCACATTTTTTTGTCTACCTCCTGTCTTTCATTCCCTTCAAAGGATCACTATCCAAAACTTTGACATATTTTTGTTATTTTTTAGTCTTTCATGAGACTCTTTGCCTATTCCATTACTATACTGATGTAGACCACCCAGATAACCACTACAAGTCTAATTTTGTTAGCTATTATCATGCTGTAGGTTTTTGTAACAAGATTACAATTTACATACACCAAAAGTTCCCTGTTTGATCTTTTATCAATTTAGATTTAAGAATTCTCTCCCTTACTTTTCTTGACAAGAATTGTCATTTATGCTACTGATTTCTTTTCTCATGTGAAGTGTAATTTCAAATTATTAAAATTGAAATTAGACTGTATTATGTTAATTATATGTGCAGAAACAGCATCTCTGAATATTTAGTTAACTTACCCACTCTCTCTCTTTCATACAGACACATACTTACACATTTATTACAAGATTGACAATACCATTTAATGATAAAGTCAAGCCCAGTATTGTAAATCCTAAAATAAATGATATTTCTATACCTGAGACTTAGAGACTACGCTTTAGTTATTGTACTCTTAAACAGTTCAAGTCAAACTATAGAGTGAGGATTTTGTAGCCATAATCTATGGGAAGATGTATTTATTTTAGAACTACCAACAAAACACTCATTTTACAATACTACTGCTTAGAGTAATAAGCTATATCTCTACCCAGTGGTATTTGCTTACAGCTAAGTGGTCACAGACTGTGTGGAGTAGAGTTAAATATTTTGACCATAAACAAAGTACAATTAGATACTGGCAGAACACAAAATATTAAACTATTTGCCATCTGCATGTTACGGCCAACCAAAACGTTATAAGTTATAACGACAAATGTGCCAGTTGATCCAATCAATGGAACTGTCTGCTAGTGAAAGTGAAAGTGGCTGAGAACTCCAGAAACATATATATACCCTTAATGTAGTCCTCAGGGAGATACAGCATGACATAAAATATGACAAGGCTAGCCCTTTGAATTACAGGTACAACTTATTTTTGCCAACTCAGTGGACTGGAATACCGTGTAAAAAAAGTGTCTTGCTCAATGACACAATGCACTGCCTGGAATTGAACTCATGATCATATGATTGAGAGCCAAATACACTAGCCACTACGCCACCTAATTTTCACACTGTATCTGACAATAAATCCTGTCAGTTTAACCCTTTAGTATTCAGATTATTTTTCCCAAATTTAATGCTTATTTATCCACATTGTTCTGAATTAATCGTGCATTATCTAATAGCTTTGAGATTTTAATGATGAGGTAGTTTATTTCTAGAATGACATTGTAGGATAGGTATGAGAGGTCAGAGCTGGCCAATTTGAACATAAATTGAACAGGTCAAATATTTGGGCCAGATACAACCTGTTTAAATGGTAAAGGGTTGATTAAAACAAATTTGAAAGTTCTTTGTCCATTTTCATAAAACGTAGAAAAGGCTTTTGTTCTTTTGTCCTTTTTTATTTTCTTCCACTTTATGACTCTTTCCTCTTGTAATTCCATATTTCCAATTGTTATTTTTTTTAAGTTGACACCTAGTATGTACCACCTTTTTTTTTTGGTTTGCATAACAATCTGGATATTCCACCTTTGCCCTTCTTTCCACAGGTTTTTGTCTCATAGCGCTGGATAAATCTTGTAGGTTTTTCTTTTGGTTTTTTTTTTCATCCACTTTTTCAAATTCTAATCTTAATTTTTTTTTTTTTAAATCTTTATTGTGATTACTTAGTTTACTTATTTTGTTTTAGTGATATCATTTATTAAATTACATGCTGTATCAAAAGCTTGGCATATTTGATTTTATAGTTAAGCAAAATAGTCTGCTCTACTAGTTTAATATAGCAAATCTGATTGCATTTGAATCTTGAATGAAAATTTACTAAAGGTTTTCTCTATTTTGCATTTTTTTTTTCTATTCATCATAATCATTATCAACATCATCATAATCACCATCGTCATTATTATTATTATTATTATTATTATTACATTGGAATTTTTTTTCTTGTATTTAACTTTAAATTCTATATTCTAATTTGGAAATGTTTGGTTAATTGCTTTTCAATTTGGAACAGTTATACATTATGCAAATATTTATTTAGTAAAAACACCATTCATACTTTAAATATCATTATTGGTTATTACCAAGTTAACATGAGAATGTCTTCTTTTTATCATTTAATTCACAAAGAAAGGGGATATTTTATAACTTTAATATAAAACATGTCAAACAGGTATAAAACTTGTCTTTTAATTACATTAAACTCTTATCCTTCCATCCAGAAACTATATATAACTTTGTAGGATAATTGTCTCTTTCTCTTAAATGTGAAATTATGATTTCTCTGAGAATACTCACAGCATCGCAGTTTGCTATTTGCTGCTTTCTCACTTTTTGAGGAAAACAGAGTACAAATGGATGAAACAGCAAGCCATTAAATATCTCTATTTTCTGTTGAAAGTCCTTAATCATCATTCACAGTGAGTGAAGAGCAATGAAGAACTGTGAAGTCCATACCTTTTCACCCCAAAAGCATTATTATATGATTGAAGGTGAAATAGTTACCACTTCAATTCAAAATGCAGTCAAGAGTTCACCTTTACATGGTGCTTATTTTCACTTTACAACACTTACTTCATATGCACACAGATGGTGGAGCTCATTTTCAGATGGAGCAGCCAAATATTGTTCAAATTACACCCTGCCACCTCAAGTAGTTTTTGGGTATACTAAAAGACAGGGTGGCCATAGTTGGAACACCTTTGATTATAGATCTGCTCAACCAGGGCAGGCCTGAGTCTAAAACAACAAACTTAGCAAATACACATACAACTTAGATTTACTTTGCTTGCTCTCTCTCTCCCACCGTCCATCTCTCATATTTCTCTTCTACCTTTTGTTTCAGTCAGTAGACTGTGGCCATGCTGGGACATTGCCTTGAAGAATCAACCCCAGTACTTTTGGGGTGGGGGGGAGGTATTTAAGCCTGGTGTCACGCAGTGGTGGAGCTGCCCAGAAGCATGTGATTGGAACACACACTTCTTACCACACAGCCATGCCTGCATCCATGTATATCTACACTTTATGTATTTTTCCCTCACACTTACAACTATAGTGGAATTAAGGTTACATACTTGTAAGTTGTGTGTGTGTGCATTTGCAAATGATGAATATATAGGTCAGTTATTCTGAATGTGGATAAACCTGTCCCTTCCATCCTATAGGATTGATACATTATGGAAAGCATATCAGTGAAAGTATTACTAATTAAATGTTGAGTTTATTGTTACCCCTTTGAAATGTGTGATTATTATCTTCTACATTGGTCTGTGATCCAGTTTACTGAATGAGGTTGTAGGATAGGGGATCACTGGGGGGGGGGGGGCATGGTAGAATAAGGTTGTTGTTGTTGTTTAATCCTAGATCAACTGTGATCGAGCAGACTAATGGTCAAAATATTGAACATCTGATCTTTTACTTATACCAGTGACTATATTGTTGAACATGTCCATTATTTACATTTGATGGATGTTTGTCCTCATCTTATTTGTTGTTAACACAATGTTTCGGTTGATATACCCTCCAGCCTTCATCAGGTGTCTTGGAGAAATTTCGAACCTGGGTTCTCATTCTTTAGGTATTTTTCGATGAGAACCCAGGTTCGAAATTTCCCCAAGACACCTGATGAAGGCTGGAGGGTATGTCAGCCGAAACGTTGTGTTAACAACAAACAAGATGAGGACAAATATCCATCAAATGTAAATAATAGACATAATTCCTCATCTCTTAAATATAGAACTGTATGTTCATTCTTTGTTGAAGACAATTGGATATGTTTTTTTTTTTTCATTATAAACTAAAGATGTGGTATTAGCATATTTTGTGTTATTTTATTAGTTATCTTCCTGTAACTTGAGGATATCCCTCAACACATCTTTATCTCTTTATCACCATCTCTCTTTTCCAATTGTATCTCTCTCCTACAAAAAGTCACTTGTTTCTGTCATGTTTTAACTTTCTCATTACTTAATATAATGCCGCTTTCCTCAATACTATTCTCCACTCAATTGAGGAGCCTTGTCTTGTGAATTTCTTGGTGACCTAACTGGTGCTGGTGCTACATAATAAAAAAACACTCAGTATTTTCTCTGTAAAGTGGTTGGTGTTTGGAAGAATATCCAGCCATAGATACCATGCCAAATAAAACATTGGAACTTCATGTTCCCTTTTGGTTCACCAGCTCCTGTTGAACTATTCAACCCATGCCATTTTTGGAAAATGGACATTAAATGGTTATGATGTATATATTCTTTGGCGCTTTAGCAATCAAATTACTCTATCAAATGTAATACTTATTTATTAACATTATTTTGAATTAGTCATGCATTGTCTCATAGTGTTGAGGTTTCAATGATGTAATTGTACATTTTTAGAATGACATTATAGGGTAGGTGTAAGAGGCCAGATATGGCCAGTTTGATGCTAAATGATTAAACTTGCCTCTTCTGTCTTATTGATGCTGTTTCAGTATAAGAATTTATACAATATTCCATAAAATGTTATTTGTATGTATGACAGTAAATGAATTTATTTTTAATAAAATAACATCAAAATAGGTTAATTATCAAACAAATTTCCCTTTATCCTATTTACATCCTCAGTTCTGTAATGTATGCTATATAAATAATCCTTCATCTTAGAAATAGGTTAATATTATTATAAAGAACAACATCATCCAAATCTCCTAAAACTAAAAATCTGAGGTATGTTTCTCTTTGAATACTACATTCATTGGGAGGTGGGGTGGGAGTGGGGTATTGTTGGTTTTATTTTTATGGTTTCATTTACCGTTTTTATTTTTTATTACTTTTCATCTAATTAAGTTGTGTATGCCTGAGAGAGAGAAAAAAGGAGATGTACACATGTGTGTATATGTATGTATCTGTGTATAGATATATAAACACATATATGCATGTATATATGTATGTATGCATATACATATGCATGCGTACACTCACACAAACACTTTCTTCTCTTAAGGAAAACATACAGATAGATATTAGACATTAGAAGCTCTAATTTCAGACCAAATAAAAAAACAGAAACCAATATTGTGAGAGAAATTAATCACAGTCTCCATGTAATTTTATTCTTTTAGCAACATATAAGGTTGCATTAAGTGACTGATGGCTTTCTTATCTATTTAGAATCCAATGTTTAGTGTTATGAGAGAAGAAATGTCATGAGAATTCTACCTGTAGACACTGTGGCAATTTCATTTAAACAAACATGTGATCTCTAAAGAACTGCATAGAATTCAGAGATTAAAAACCAGCCAATATTTCACAATTCACCAAACATACACATATGTATTTGCAAACAGTTAAATAAGCACTCAAATACAGATATATTAAAATTCACATACACAGGTACCATATGCATTCACTTCTGTAATTGTGAACCAGCATTGAAGCCTCTATATTCAATCTGCTACAAATAGCAGTAAAACCTTCATCAGATGATGTCTTCTTGTCTGAAAAAAAGAACGCATTAGATAGATGATACAATCCCCAAAATGGCAAGATAATTTTAACTGGAATACCTTCTCGATCAGTTTAACCTGAGGCTTAGCAACTACTTCTGCAACCCTTTCATGACCATATTTCTAATGAAACATATCTTTTGTTTTTGGGGGTTTTTTTTTAGCTTATTCTGAAAATAATCAAGAATTAGAATAATTTAGTTAAAATAACTTTCTCGTTTTTCAACTGTTTTTTCAAAGGTTTTAATATAAAATTATGAATGAATCTATTAACTTAAAATTCAGAGTCTTACACACCCTCAGGTGTGAAATGATCACACCTGAAATGTCTTTGATCGTATCAGCTTAATCAGGACTCATCTGAGGCCAAATCTTACCCTTCTGTAGTTTCTCACCACCACTACTTCTCTCTGAATATAAATCTCATTTTTTTATGCTTCTTACCACTACGTTTTTCTAAATATTTTTGCCTTTCTATAGCCTCCTTCCCACTTATGGACTTAACTGCTGCTTTTCCAGAACTCACTGTCTAACGACCACCATGATCAAAGGTATTCCAACCGTGACCATCCTGTCATTTCAGACATAAGTGCAGGTGTGGCTGTGTGAACCACATGGTTCCAGGTTCAGTCACACTGCATAGCATCTTGGACAAATGTCTTCTGCTATAGCCTTGGGCCGACCAAAGCCTTGTGAGTGGATGTGGTAGACGGAAACTGAAAGAAGCCTGTCGTATGTGTGCGTGTGTTTGTGTTTATACCCCACTACCACTTGACAGCCAGTGTTGGTGTGTTTACTTCCCTGTAACTTAGCGGTTCAGCAAAAGAGACCAATTGAATAAATATCAGGCTTAAAAATAAAAAAAAAACTGTTGGGGTTCAATTCATTCAACTAAAAATTCTTCATGGCAGTGCTCCAGCATGGCTATGGTCTAATGAGTGGAACAAGTAAAAGATAAGAGATAAGTGTTATGATCTGTAATGAGCCCCAAGACTTGCAAAACCAGAGCTTAACCTGTTTTCTTTGGCTACAACACATCCCACTGGACAGGATGCCAGTCCATTGCAGGATTAACTTCCCAGGTATTGCTGGAACTCATTTACACCTGCCACTAACTGGAGCAACATGAAATGAAGTATTTTGCTCAACAACACAGCACACTGCCCAATACAGGAATTGAAACCACAATCTTACAATCACGATTGCAGTACCTTATCCACTAGGCCATGCACCTTCACAAACATAAGTATATCCAGGGTCACATTAATCAATGTAGCTTTCTTTTTCTTTAATCTTTTAGCATTTAAGCCAACCACATCTGACCCAAACTTTTTTACATTCAAACTGGCTGTATCTAGCCTCTCGCACCTAACCTGTAAAATAAACAAAAAGCTATAAGATACTGCATGGTTAATTCAAAACAATTTCAATAAAAAACGCTTTACATTTAACAGAATAATCTGAACACTAAAGGGCTAAGAAGGTAGGGCAAGAATTCGTTGTTATTTCTAGCTGATTAAGTGATCTCATACAATCACCTTCTGTTGGTTTACTGATGGTTATTGGTAGGTTTGAAACACTTCTAACAGCATAATATTATTTATATTCTATGTTCTTCTGCTTCATTGAAATATATTCCAATTTTTATTTATTCTGTGTTAAATCATTTTCATTATCCTTATTTTTTTTTATCATGACACCCAGTACATTGTATTGAGTGGTTGGCATTAGGAAGGGCATCCAGCTGTAGAAACCAAGCCAAAGCAGACTGGAGCCTGGTGTAACTCTCTGGCTTACCAGTTTCGGTCAAACTACTCTTGCCCATGCCAGCATGGAAAATGGACACTAAATGATGATGATGATGATGATGATGATGATTGCAGGAATTGTTAGAATCAGACAAATACCTTATGGTAATTGGTCTAGCTCCTTATATCTTGAGTTCAAACCCCACTGAGGTCACCTCTGTCTTTCATCCTTCTCTGTGTGTGTTGGTGGTGGAGGGGAATAAAATATTGTACCAGTCAAATGAATTTTCACAAAATTCTTGGCCTCATGCCAAAATTAGAAACAAATATTTTTATTATGGCAGCAAGCTGGCAGAATCATTAGTATGCCAGACAAAATGCCGTGGCATTTTGTCACTCTCTACATTCTGAGTTCAAATTCACCCAAGGTCATCTTTACCTTTTATCGTTTCAGGGTCAGTAAAGTAAGTGCTAATTGAATGCTTGGGCCTATGTAATTGACTGTTCCCCTCCCTCAGTTTTTCAAGCCATGTGCCTATAGTAGAAAGAACTATTTTTGTTGTTCTTATTATTACTATTATTATTATGAAAGATAGAACAAAATAAACATATCAAGCTGTGTAAAAAAGAAAACTGCTCTAACAACATAGGAAGGATAGAAATCTTTTTTTTCTTTTTAGCCCCGTTCCATCCATACTGACATGGTAGGAGTGACATGGAAGAGCTTGGTATGAGGGGAGATAGTGAGAGGGAAGAGGAGTGGCAGAGTTTGTTAAAGGATCCAGGTCAGTTGAAATGGCAGGGAGTGGTGGAAAAGGGCCATGAGAGGTGAGAGAAGGGAGAATGCCAAGTCAACTGTAGGAACACATATTCACACACACAGACATACATTGTGCAGAAGAATGCAAAGAATGTAAAATACTAAACATTTTAATTGAAAATCAACATTGTTCTAGGATAGTACTATAGATATTATCTTATAAATATGCATCATCACTGCAAATAGATTATAAAAAGATATTGTTTATGATTTGTCTTTTTTTTTGTCTGCATGATCGTTTTTTTTTTTATGCTTCTTATCCTCCCTCCTCACTGCTAGCATGTTTATGTAATCTTAAAGTCTGATTGTAGTTGCCAAGATATGGTTGGCTTCAGTCTAATGTTCAGTAAAGTGTTGTTACTTTGTAGAATCCAGCATTAGATTGTTGTCATGTGAATTTCTACATATCTGTGTTTAAGGACCAACAAAACCTCTTTCCTCTACCCCTTCAATATCTCTATCAACCATTAAAGTGCTGTTGTCTTACAGAATTCAATATTCATGTCATGTAAACTTATGTGTTTATGTTTAAGGGTCAACAAATTCTCTTTCCTTTATCCCCACTGTAATCCAGTTAAATATTGTCCCCACAGTACTCCAGTTAAATGTTCTCCCTACAGTAATCCAGTTAAATGTTGTTAACTTAAAGAATATAATATTTTTGTATTATGTGAACTTATGTTTGTGTTTAAGAAACAATGAAACTTCTTTCATATCCATCACTCTACATTCTCACTGTATTCGAGTAATGTTGTTGTTGAACACTGTTCAGTATTAGACCCATTATAGCATACACACACACACACACACACTCATGTTGGAGACATGCAAAAGGCACCCAATGCACTCTGTAAAGTGGTTGGCATTAGGAAAGCCATAGAAACCGAGCCAAAACAGAAGACTGGAACCTCTTGCAGCTCTCTGGCTTACCAGTCCCAGTAAAACCATTTAACCCATGCTAGTATGGGAAATGGATGTGTGGTGGCTGTAGTTGTGGTGGCAGCAGTGGCAACAATGATGATGACACATATATGTGCACATGCACATGACAAATTGTTACCATATAAATTACAAAAACAGTGAAATAAATTTTACGGATTGAGAGAGAAGAGATGTCTCAGTGTTTCAAGCAGTTGTCCTTATTCGGGAGACAGAGAGTGTATGAATGGTTGGAAAGATACAAGGAGCGGAGAACAAGTAAGAAATGGTGTTAATAGCCTGGAAGCTGTAAATAGGGAAGGAAATACAGTATGAGGGATAAGTTAGGAGAATGTAGGAGAGGATCATGGTTAGTAGAAATGGTAGGGAGGTGGTGAGGGTCCTGGGAGGAGAAAGGAGATGGTAGTCACAGATTATTATACATTTCTGCCGATCCCTACTCTAGGTTATTTTGTTATTATAATTCTTAACATTCCTTACATTTTTTAAATTCTTTAGTCTGACCCCGCCTTCCTTGACTCCTTTCAACTTGCATTTCTCTGCTTAGCTCCCTATTTTATCTACATTCTTCTGCACAATGTATGTTCGTGTGTGTGAATATGTATCCAGGTTATATATTGTCTTGGCATTCTCCATTCTCCCACTGCTCATAGCCCTTTTCCACCACTCCCTGCCATTTCAACTGACCCAGATCCTGTAACAAACTCTGCTACTCCTCTTCGCTCTCACCATCTCTCCTCATACCAAGCTCTCCATGTCACTCCTACTTTATTTACTTCTTCATTGTCAGTTTTAAACCTAACCAGCAATACTTAAAAAAAAAGAGAACAAGAGCTTGTGTTCAAAATGTTAGACCTCTTCCTCACTACATAGAATTTAATCCACTGTTTTTATTATTGTTATTATTATTAAGGCAATGAGCTGGTAAAATTGTTAGCACACTGGACAAAATGCTTACTGGTATTTTGTCTGTCTTTACTGCTGAGGTTGACTTTGCCTTGTATCCTCTCGGGGTCAATAAAATAAATACCAGTTGAACATTGGGGTTGATGTAGTCAACTTACCTCTCCCTTAAAATTGCTGGCCTTATACCAAAAATTTGAAACCATTATTATTAATATTAAGGTGGTGAGCTGGCAGAATCATTAGTATGCCAGGCGAAATGCTTAGCAGTATTTCTTCTGGGTTCAAATTCCACTGAGGTCGACTTTGCTTTCATCCTTTCAGGTCAGTAAATTAAGTACCAGTGAAACACTGGGGTTGATGTAATCAACTAGTCCCCTCCCCCAAAATATCAGGCTTTGTGCCTTTAGTAGAAAGGATTATTATTATTATTATTATTATTATTATTATTATTATTATTATTATTGTGGCAAGCTGGCAGAATTGTTAGCACACTGGACGAAATGCTTCACAGTAGTTGGCCGATCACTCTGTGCTGAGTTCAAATTCCCCCAAGAACAACTCTACCTTTCATCCTTTCAGGGTCGATAAAATAAGTATCGATTGAACACTGGGATCGATATAATTGACTCATCCCCTCCCACAAAATTGCTACCCTTGTAGCAACATTTGAAACCATTATTACTATTATTATTATTATTATTATTATTATTAAGGTCGATTGTAAAGTGGTTGGTGTTAGGAAGGGCATCCAACCTTGCTAAAGCAGACAGTACTAGCTCTTGTCAAATTATCCAACTCATGCTTGCATAGAAGACAGACATTAAATGATGATAATGATGATGATAAGATTATAAGATGTCAGAATCATTAAGCATATTGAACAAAATGCTTTGTAGCATTTCTTCCAGCTCTTTATATTCTGAGTTCAAATTCTGTCAAGACTGACTCAGCCTTTTATCCCTTTTAAGTCAATAAACACCGAGACTTCCCCCTCCTTTCTAGCCTTGTGTCTATAGCAAAAAGAATTATTTGCTTTACTTTTTGCTAATTGGAACAGTACTGGCTTCCTCAGATTCTACTGATGTACTTCAGGATATAACATAATACATACTTACATGTGTTGTAGTTGAAATATTAAGTTGTATATTTAAGCCTATTATATTTTAATACTCTACAACCATCAAAAGCTTTATCTTCATGTAGTTTATCAAAAGACAAACCAGCGTGTCCTTCACTGGATCCATTATTTTATCCAGAAATCATAGACATGAGGAATTAACAGAGTGAAATATTAACAACACAATCAGAAATTGAACCTCAAACTCAGTTTGCTGAGAGCTTGTTACCACTCCACCATTCTCAGTCATATTAATTAATATACATATAAATTAATGTGTAATCAATGTTTTATCTATTATGTTTGAGGCAAGAAGCTATTGTGTAGAACATGTAGTTCCTGCTAGTATTCTTTGTCATGTGCTTTCACTAGAAGTGTTTCATTCTGTGGTAGTTGATGCTGCCTTCATTATTATACTCTAGCAACATAAGCAGCTGATATGATTGTTCTTGTATATAATCTGTCAACGTATTTCTCCCTTCTATAACAAGTATTGTCTATCGTAGTGTGAAATTCAAATGAAAATGTTCTTAATCATAAATGAGAGAATGTTAAGTTGTTGAATAGGTCTTTCTTATATATAGAATAATAATAAATGGAGCAAAACGCATATAATCAATAAGTTCCTTTAATTCTTACATATGTTTCAAAAATTATATGCACTCTACTCCCAAAGAAGTAAGAGATGCTGGTATATACATATAATTTCATCATCAAGGAACCATATTACAAATGCAAGACTTGCGCTGAATGCTCTTTTTCATTCAGCGCAAGTCTTGCATTTGTAATATGGTTCCCTGATGGTGAAATTATATGTATATACCAACATCTCTTACTTCTTTGGGAGTAGAGTGCATATAATTTTTGAAACATATGTAAGAATTAAAGGAACTTATTGATTATATGCGTTTTGCTCCATTTATTATTATTCTTTATATCAACTCAAAATACATCACTTTAACATGGAATTTCTACCCATTAACCAGGTTTAATATCCCAGTTTTTGTGTGATTTTTTGCTACCCTGGTAACTATTAACATATTTGCGTTATCAAAGTTTTTCAACCAAGATAATATATATATATATATATATATATATATATATAAAATAAAGGATAAAACCGTTAAAGATTTTATCAGTGGCCAGCATATAATATAGACCTATCAAGGTGAATTCATATATATAGATTATAATAGTATAAAATACAATTATAATTAAGGGCATAGAAGAGACCATGCCTGTGCTGAAAGTAGCCACTAAATTGTCAAACCACTTTAAAATTATCACTTTTATAGTACACAATGTGTTGAAATCAAGGGAGTAGACTCACAGAAATCCAGTAATTGGTCGATCCAAGGCTGACTATTTTATGAATTTCTGTGAGCCTACTCCCTCGATTTCAACATGTTGTGTACTATCAAAGTGATAATTTTTCGGTGGTTTGACAATTTAGCATCTACTTTCAGCATAGGTATGGTCTCTTCTGTGCCCTTAATTATAAATGTATTTCATACTATCATAAATATATATATATGTATATAGCAAAGTTTTAAATTGTGTTGCAATGTAATCATCTGTTATGCGAAATTTGTACAGAATTTTTAGAAGTATATTGGTGTCTGTGTAGTGTAACCTGATTGTAGGTCCTAAAATATTATGTTCAACTCTTTTGATGATAATGCCCTCGAAATTACCTCTGGTTTTTATAATACAAAACTTCTAATTTTTTAGTGTTCATCAATCTTATAATACATGCCATTGTGTATATTTACATATTGTCAAGCAAAGGGGAGAGAGCACCAATCATTGTGGAGTTATTTCTCCTGGTTACTCTGCGTGTGTGTGTGTGTGTGTATTTGTAAACAAATTTGTCATTAAAAAATGTAGTAATTAAAAGAATTATTAGATAGTATCTGTAATAATTTGGCTTTGTAGCATCAGCATTTCTCTACAATTGACAAAACTCTTAGTTTGTGTTCTAATATGAAACTTGAAAAGTTATTTTTTTCTTTTATTCAAGATGATTTATTGTAATGTCTACTATATTTAAATATTTATATATTCATAAATAATTGTATTTTACTATATTTTAACCTTATTTTTATTATCATTTTCAATACACTAAAGTAAGATATATTTTCTGTCATTATTAACTGTACTCGTATAGTAGTAGTTAAATGAAAGCTATTCACTATAATTTTGTTATATTCCAAATGACAACTTAATAAATGTACCAAAAGTGAATTATTTTACTATCTTTCAAAATTAGCCAAAGGAAGTGTATTTAATGTGAAAGCATGTGGCCTGGTGATTAGGGTGTTGTACTCAAGATTGTAAGATTGTGGTTTCAGTTCCCAGATTAGATAGTGCATTGTGTTCTTAAGCAAGACACTTCATTTCACACTGTCCCAGTTCACTCAGCTGTAAATGAGTTCCAGCAATAACTGGAGAGCTAACCCTACTATGGATTGGTGTCCTATCCAGAGGGAAGTGTTGTAATCTCAGTTACTTATGTGCCATAGAAACCAAGTTAAGTTCCTGCCTTCTGAGTCCTGGGGTTCATTGCAGACATAAGTGTATTTAATAAAAACTACTTTAATGAAAGACTTAAAAGAATGTGTATGTGTGTGCAAGAGAGAGAGAGAGAGAGAGAGAGAGAGAGTAATTGTGGATATGAAAATATTTTATGACCATTATAATGTATATTTGACTAGCACCACTGCATAAAATTTGTGATAAGCTGAGTCTAGGAGCCAGTTCTGATTCCTGATTGAAGCCAAATTCTCTTCACTTATTTATGTCCTTGACATGAAGGAGATATGAATGCCATTACTTATTGTTTACCCTTTTCAAAAACAAAAAAATTGAGTAATCACATATACAAAAAAAAAAAGACAGTTAATTTTGGTAAAAACTTGTGCAATGTATAAGTAAAAGATTATACCTAATACAGAAGATAGTGTCTTTACACTCAAACAGTGGAGCCTCTACACAGTCATTCAACATACTAGAAATAGCAGTTGAATTTTCCTCAAACCATACCCAATAGCTCTGTGGTTAAGAAGCTCGGTTTGCAACCATGTGATTGCAGGTTCAGTCCTACTACACAGTACCTTGAGGAAATATCTTCTTCAATAACCCCAGGCTGACCAATCCCTTGTGAGTAAATTTGGTTGATGGAAAGTGTGTGTGTGTGTATCTTTGTGTTTGTCCCTACAACCACCAGTGTTCATTTGTTTGTGTCCCTGTAACTTATCAGTTCAGCAAAAGAGACCAATGAAATGAATACCAGACTTAAAACAAGAACTTGGTTCAATCTGTTTGACTTATACCCTTCAAGGCAGTGCTCCAGTTTGGCCACATCCTACTGACTGAAAAAAAAAACAATAAAAGATATATTAAAACAGAAAGGATAATGTAGTCCTATCTACAATCATGTTGATTAAGGTTGAGAAAGAAACGAGATGGTCATGTTTGTAATGTCTTTGTTCGTTAGTTTGTTTGATCAGAACTAACCTGGGGCTGAACAAAAATAATAGTGAAACTTCAGTATAGTCCTTTGATGCATCGGTAGACGAAACAGAATCTCCCTCAACTAGAAGTTTTTAAAATGTTTGAAATTCTTTAGAGCTGAATGTTTGCCTTTAATAATATAGATTGAATAACCAAAGCCAGAATTTTGATCAAAGAATTCTTTCATGATTTATTGCCTTGACATACATTTACTTTGTCTGGGTTGATAAAGACCACTTAAAATCATCATCACCATCATCATCATTGCCATTGTTGTTATGGGGAAATTATGATTATTATTATTATTATTAGTAGTAGTAGTAGTAGTAATAGTAGTAGAAGTAGTAGTAGCAGTAGTAGTAGTAGTAAGGTGGTGAGCTGGCAGAATCGTTAGCATATCTTTGTTCCGAGTTCAAATTCCGCTGAGGTTGACTTTGCCTTTCATCCTTTCAGGGTCAATAAATTAAATACCAGTGAAACACTAAGGTCGATATAATCTACTAGTCCCCTCCTGCAAAATTTCAGGCCTGTAGTAGAAAGGATTATTATTAATATTAATACTTTATAAATATTTAGGGCAGTAAGCTGGTAGAACCATTAGCACACCAGACAAAATGCATAGTGACATTTCGTCCATCCTTATTTTTCTAAGTTCAAATTGTGCTGAGGCCGACTTTGCCTTTCATCCTTTCAGGAGTCAATAAAATAAGTATCAGTTGAATTCTGGGGTCGATATAATCGACTTAGCCCCTTCCCCAAAATTGCTGGTCTTGTGACAAAATTTGAAACCAATATTTTATAAATATTTCAGCAGAATAGGCGCAGGAGTGGCAGTGTGGTAAGTAGCTTGCTTACCAACCACATGGTCCTGGGTTCAGTCCCACTGTGTAGCACCTTTGCAAGTGTCTTCTACTATAGCCTCGGGCCGACCAAAGCCTTATGAGTGGATTTGGTAGATGGAAACTGGAAGAAGCCCATCGTATATATATATATATATATATATATATATATATATGTATGTGTGTGTGTGTATATGTTTGTGTGTCTGTTTGTCCCCAGCATTACTTGACAACCGATGCTGGTGTGTTTGCATCCCCATAACTTAGCGGTTCGGCAAAAGAACCGATAGATTAAGTACTAGGCTTACAAAGAATAAGCTCTGGGGTCAATTTGCTCGACTATAAAGGCAGTGGTCCAGCATGGTCACAGTCAAATGACTGAGACAAGTAAAAGAGAATTGTTAGAGCATCAGAATAAACGCGTTACAATATTTGTTCAGACTCTTTACATTCTGAGTTCAAACCTCCATTGAGGACAGCTTTACCTTTCATATCTCTGGGCTCAGTTTAATCAAATAAACCCCTCCCACCAAGCTGGTAGAATCTTTAGTATATTGGATAAAATACTTTACAGCATTTCTTCCGATTCATGTTCTGAGTTCAAATCTTGCCAAGGTCAACATTGCCTTTCTTCCTTTCCAGATTGATAAAATAAGTACCAGTTGTGTATTGAGGTTGATATAATTGACTAGACTGACTAGAAATAGCAACCAAATCTCCTTCGAATTTATGTTATGTACACTATTTATATTAATCAGACTAGTGTCCTCATCTTGATTGTTGCTTTCATTTTGTTTTGGCTGTTGTATGCTCCAGCCCTCTTCAGGTGTTTTGAATCAAGGGGTTAGGTTTGAAATTTTGATACAGCTGAGTGCCACACAAGACTTCTGAAGAAGGCTGGAGTGTACGACAGCCGAGACTTAGTAAAAGCAACAAACAAGGTGAGGACACAGTCCATAATATAAACTGTATACACAAAACATATATATATATATATATATATATATACACACATACACACCAGAGTAAGCACATAAATGTGAAACAAGGTGGGGGAAAATAGTACTCAAATACCAGAGGTAGAGTAATATGCTTTATTATTAAAGCTGCAAAAACATCACAAAAAACTGCTACTCAGAGTTTCATGTTTCCATTTGTCAGGCAGCTTGATCATAACTGCCCAACAAACAGGAGCGTGAAACTCTGAGTAGCAGTTTTTTTGTGATGTTTTTGTTGTTTTAATAATAAAGTATATATATATATATGTATATCTTTACTCTTTTACTTGTTTCAGTCATTTGACTGTGGCCATGCTGGAGCACCGCCTTTTTAGTCAAGCTAATCGACCCCAGGACTTATTCTTTGTAAGCCTAGTACTTATTCTATCGGTCTCTTTTGTCGAACCTCTAAGCTACGGGGATGTAAACACACCAGCATCGGTTGTGAAGTGATGTTGGAGGGGACAAACACAGACATGTACACACATATACATATATATATATATATGTATACATATATACGACAGGCTTCTTTCAGTTTCCGTCTACCAAATCCACTCACAAGGCTTTGGTCGGCCCAAGGCTATAGTAGAAGACACTTGCCCATGGTGCCACGCAGTGGGACTGAACCCAGAACCATGTGGATCGTAAGCATGCTACTTACCACACAGCCACTCCTACGCCCCTATATATATATATATATATATATATATATAATTGTTAATTATTTGCAGGACCTCCTATAGAATGAAAATATTTTAATAATAAGGACACCAAGGTAGGGTCGAGAGCAGCATATCTGTGTCTCAAGAGTATATGTGGATACTCACATACATACTAATGTATATACGAACTTGTGCTATCACTTACATATACATGCACATGGACTGATCAATATAAGTATCCATGTATAGGTAAAATCACACACACGTATATTCTGGTATGCAGTTTGTGGTCCACAGTTCATGGCCAGATCCAATGTAGGGAAGGTTTCGAATGCTGGCACATAAAAGCACCCACTACACTCTTGGAGTGGTTGGCGTTAGGAAGGGCACCCAGCTGTAGAAACTCTGCCAGATCAGATTGGAGCCTGGTGCAGCCCTCTGGTTTGCCAGTCCTCAGTGAAATCATCCAGCCCATGCTAGCATGGAAGGCAGACGTTAAACCATGATGATGATGAATAACATGTATAGGCTGAGGTTCACTATAGCTGTTTCAGACACGGGGTTATT
>NC_068993.1:17170365-17173486 GCF_001194135.2 Octopus bimaculoides
GGGGGGTTCATGAACAAATCAATTACATTAAATATATTATATACAAGTATAGTATTGCTAGAATACCTTTACTCATAGGTCTGAAGGGCAGAACTAGGACTAATTACCATCATCATCAACATCTGTTTCTGCTGTAGTTTTCTGATGCCCCCCTCTAGTGTTTCAAATGGTATGATGAAGGATAACAGTGAAATTAAGGGTTCTTTTTTTTTTCTTTGGTGGTTGGGATGTAAAGAGTTTTATCATCTTCATTGTCCTACTTCTGTTCAATGCACTTTATTATGTTCTTTGTAAAGAATTTGGCCTTTCATTATTGGTTTTATTAGCTTTGATGGTAGAGTCTGAGAACGAAAATCAGCCATTAACAGAGGCAGCTGTACGAACATACAACTTGTCAAATTTTCTGAGTGACAAATAGACATGGTAGATAACATCACCTCATATTTTTCCTTGTAGTAGTTTCACTAAGCTATATTCTCACCAGTTGAGATCAAAGCCTCTCTTTCTGAGACTGTTTGATAAGTTACTAATATTTCAGGTCATATTCAGCTGGGGAGTGGATGGTCCCAAAGGTTGCTGGTTTAGTAAGTGGCCATGTAGCTACTGTCAGAGATTATTTTAATAATAGTCTTGACATTAAACTTCACTTTAAAACACTGAAGCAATCACACCATCACATAACTTTATCTCATCTCACACCATTACATTCTCTTGTTAAGGATCCCTTAATTCCACAATCTGTTCTCTCTAAACTTGACTGGGGTGGGGGTTCTATTTTTTCTTTCTTTTTTTTTTTTGTCTAAATACTTATGTATTTTGAAGCAAAGAAAGACAAAAAGCAAAAAAGAAATAACATTGGAATTATTTCAATGAACTTTTCAAGTAAACCATTGGACAAATATTTGAAAAGCAAAATAATACAACGATCAGTGCAGGCATGGTTGTTTGGTTAAGAAGATTGCTTCCCAACCACATGGTTCTGGGTTCAGTCCCACTGCATGGCACCTTGAGCAAGTGTCTTCTACTATAGCCCCAAATTAATCATGGCCTCGTGAGTGGACCTGAAATTGATAGAAGCCTGTTGTATATATGTATATAAGTGTGTATGTGAATGTATATTTGTGTCTCCTTATCTTAACATTGCGTGATGTTTGTAAATGATTCTCACTATCATTAAAAACAGTGCCATTTCCAATATTCTGTGAGAATATGCCTGGTCATGCCTCAATAAACTCCGTCCAGCTTGTGCAAGTGTGGAATAGTGAACATTAAGACAATGATGATGAACATGATTGTGATGCCACTGTCCATCATGATGACATTTTTAAATGGAAGTAAAAACTGAATAATAATTCCAATTGTCTCAAGTATAATAGAAAAGGTTATAAATGACCATGTCCTTCATCTCCATGAATCTCCCTCTTTTATCCATGTCTGGAATGATAGCTTTTTAATTTGGTCACTTGCGTATGTACTCCATCAATTTCTTGGATACTGGCTGTATGATCACTATAGGGAGTTTAGTTGTGATTGTAAATAGTGTAGGTCGTTTTAGATGTGTAATGTCTGTTTGTGATGCTTTTGTCCTCATAGTGGATTGTGAAGAAGTCTTGGCAGATGTTGGTCTTAGGAAGCACCAAGTTGGAATTTCTCTGTTTTGACAGAAATGTTTCAGATTTTTTTTCACGATGCCCTTGAAAATGCTCTGGACTATCTTTTTAGTAAAAAAATTTGAAAATTTATAATTTTTATCAACCCCAAACTTTACTGGTCATGGGATATGCTAGAAACTACAGTCAAATCTCCCTTAAATCATCTGAAAATATTTACTTTTTTTTCTTACCGCAAAAAGCTTCTATAGTTTTTTAAGTGCCCACAAAATCAACCAAAATCGATCCAGAGAGGGGAAGATGGGGTGGAGGTAAAAAAAAACAAACATTTTTTGCTCTTTTTTTTTTTTTTTGTTAAAAATATAGTCCAGAGCATTTCCAAGGGCACCATGAAAAAAACAATCTGAAAAATCCCTGTCAAAATGGAAAAATTCCAACTTATTGGTGCTTCCCAATTCCAACATCCACCAAAGTCTTTATAGTTTGTTTTTCTAAAACAGTAAAAGGGACATTTACCATTTTATTCTGCTGTATGTTTGAGAAACTCACTTTGCAGCCATGTAGTTTTGGGTTCAGTCCCACAGCGTAGTACCTTGGTCAAGTGTCTTCCAAAATAATCCTGGGTTAATTAATGCTTTAGGAATGAATTTAGTAGATGGAAACTGTGTGGAAGCCTATCATATATGTGTGTGTTTGGGTTTGTCCCCACACCATCACTTGACAACCAGTGTTGATTTGTTTACAACCCCATAACTTAGTGGTTTGGCAAAAGAGACCAATAGAAGTAGTGCCAGACTTCAAAATAAATACTGAGGTTGATTTGTTTTGACTAAACTTTTCAATGCAGTGCCCCAGTATGACCAAAGTCCAATGACTAAAATGAGTAAAAGGCATGTTTCAGTTTTATATCAAAAATCAGTATCAACTAACAAGAACTGAATATGTTTCTTCGAGTGATTCAAACATCTTTCTACCTATGGCCATGGTGTCCCATTAATAATGCTAATTAATTAAACAAAAACAAAAAGATAATGGCCCATCATATTAGTTGTAAGGTCTTAAAGGAAAGTACTTATCTAACAACCACCTGGATTGTCTGTCACCGGTGTGTAATGTGAGAACAAGAGAGAGTTTCAAGTCCCAAAGAAATTAGTTTAGCTAGTTTCAGCTACCATACTGGACTTATTAAGGATATCGACTCTTCCAAATATTTCATGGTTGACACAGGAGCCAGTGTCAGTATTTGGCCTTTATAGTTTCCTTCTTCTAAACCCCAGCCATATAACATGTTCTTTACATTTAATTTTATAAATATTGTGTTTGCATGCGTTGTTTGCGTTTTGCCAGTGCTTGTATGACTCATTTATTCTGGAGCCAAAATTACATTTTAAGGCATGGCTGTGTGGTAAGGAGTTTGCTTCACATGGTTCCAGGCTCAGTCCCACTGCATGGTACCTTGGGCAAATGTCTTCTACTATAACCTTGGGCCAACGAAAGCCTTGTGAGTGGAT
>NC_068993.1:17173666-17175959 GCF_001194135.2 Octopus bimaculoides
ATATATATATGTGTGTGTGCGTGTGTGTGTGTGTGTGTGTGTGTGTGTCCTCCTACCATCGTTTGACAGCTAGTGTTTGGTTACATCCCTATAACTAAGTAGTTCAACAAAAGAGACTGATAGAATTAGTACGAGGCTTAAAAAGAAAACAAGTACTGGGGTTGATTAGTTTGACTAAAATTTCTCAAGGCTGTGCCCCAGTCTAATGACTGAAGCAAAGTATAAAAGATTTTTTTTTTAAATCCCTTCCCCTTGGAGCATGAGGCCATGAACAACTTTTCTCCCCTGTTTTTGACACTGATCTGTAAGGCGTTCCTTTCTCAGTTCCTGTTAGTTTTGAATTGCCATCAATGTTTCTGTAACTTAGGTTTTTTCCTTTGTAGAGATGATGTCTTTAAACAAACCCATTTATACTTCTGGGAAGAGGTGAGCCATATTAGTCAGGCATCTATCCCTTGGCCTGTCAAGCATGGGAGGCCTTACTGGAGGCTTGCACTCCACTGGCATAGCTCCCAGGGTCATTAAGACGCGCAGGCCAATACCTCTTCCCCACCTCCGCAAGAAGGACTGGACCTTGTGGTGAAAATGCTTTAATCACCCAAATATAATTAGGACTCTTATTACATAAGAAATTTTTACTAACAACATTGGAGTAGGGGAAAGGGGATTTTGTTTTAATTTCCACCTAAATTTCTTCGAAAGAAAAGTCAGATTACATAATTTTATTTCTCTATCTTTATTCATCTGAAGTAGAATAAAATGGTAGACTGGAATACATTTTGAGATACAGTTTTAATAAATCTTACATTCAAAACCACTGTAAGTAATAAAAGTAAAGTTACCTTTTTGTGTCATACTGACTCATAAGGGACGGTTTCCCAGTTTCCATGGCATGGAAACTGGATGGGACGCCAGTCTGTCGCAGGATCACTCATGTTTGCCAGCTGAGTGGACTGTCGCAACGTGAAATGAAGTGTTTTGCTCAAGAACACAACGCCTCGCCTGGTTCAGGATCTTTTAAGTGTGTTACTTGAAATAGATAAGGGTACTAGAGTAGCATCAGGACTGGTTACTAAGGCTAGGGAATGACCCAATAATCTAGATGTGAAGTCTTCTATCCACACTGCCAGAATGAGATGATTGAGCTTGGATGTTTGGATGCTGGCAATATGACATGGCTAACTTGACATTGAACCTGTTTTGGCAACAATACTTTTTTAACACTGGATACACACACACACATGCACAAGAACATAGACATACAAATAGAGAGCAGAAAAGCAAGAGAGAGATATTACAGTTTATTAATTGAACATGACTGACATAAACACTTTTTCTCTTCTCATGCACATAGAGAAAGAAATATGTTCACACACCATAAACACAGAAAGTAAGGTGCAAGGAGAATGAAAGAAACATCAAAACATTTGATGTTAGATGCATCAGTGTCGACAAAGCATCTCATTTCCCTTTACTCCGTGCTCCCTTTTTCTGGCCTTGCAAAAAAACACAGGGCTCAAGAATGCCTCCTTTCCTCCTCAGGAAGAGAGGTACCTTGCTAAACTATAAAAATAATAGACTTAACAAAACCGATCTCACATGCACCAGTAACATGTTATAAAGATTAATTTTGTTGATTACACACTGCATTTACCCAAGAATTGGTCTCCAACTGAGTCCAAAGAAAATCAATAACAAACATATCAATATTTCTGTAGGTAATAAGTTAATTTTGCATAAAAACATGGTTGTGTTTTCCTCTTTTACATAGCATCTTTTTTTTTTTATTTATTTATTTATATATACTTTTTCTTGTCATTTATTTATTTACTTACTTTTTTTGTTTTTCTAATTTCTCTTTGAAGAAAACTAGTGCCATGCCGCCGTAAATATAATGGTATTGAAATTGACTGTCGTATTGATAACCTGCCGAGTTTGCCAGACGAGGTAAGCTATGAAGCTTTTAGTGGAAAATTTTCTTTCATTCTCTCTCTCTCTCTTTCTTCCTCTCTCTCTATTTCTCCACAAACACACACACATTTTAACATCAAACAGGGCCTACAACCAATATGTATTCAATACATGAAATACACATATGAAATTTGATAATAATTGGAGCACCCATGAAATATAGACATCTTGTAAAATTATTATTATTACATGAAGAAAAATAAGCTGTAAACATGGAATAAATTGTCCTGTTTTAGGGACATGACAGACTTCACAGAAAAGCTAGCTGCTATCATATATACATATACATATATATATATACACATATATATATACACATATA
>NC_068993.1:17176059-17184355 GCF_001194135.2 Octopus bimaculoides
AAAAGTATATATTAGTATGACGCTCGGGAATACGGAAAGTCTTTGTGTGTTACGGTGATATGATATCAAATACAGAACTGGTTTATTGAAGTAGATTTTCTATGGCTGGATGCCCTTCCTATCACCAACCCTCACCTGTTTCCAAACACAGTAAAATTACCCCATGGCCAGACATGTTTTCACAGTTTAGAAATGAACTACACTGCTTGTTAGGTTACACTTAATTGTTCATAGCTATTGTGCAATGTCAATCAAGGAGATACAAACACAACCAAACACATACATGTGTGCTTGCATGCACACACACACACACACATGTATATGTGTGGTTTAGTGGTTAGGATGATGTACTCATAACTATAATATTGCAGGTTCAATTCTTGGACTGAGTGACATGTTTTGTCCCTTGACCCCGGTACTCCATTTTATATTGCTCCAGTCTACTTGACTGAAAATTGGTACCAACCTATTGCTGGTGCAGACCTTTCTACTCTCCAGCTATCACAATTCCGTGGAATTTTGTCAGTGAACAGGTCGCGGTCTCAAACCAATGAAAATATTTTGGCAAATTAAATTTAAATGTTGAATTGAATCTAACAGTTTTTGTGTGTTTCTTAAATGGCTTATAAACACCTTCCATCTGCAATTATATATATATATATATATATTTATATATAAAAAATACAAAAATGGGACAAGAACGCAAAACATCCAGACAGGTGATACAAAAAAAGGGACACATATTGAAAAATTACAATTTCTTATCCAGTAACACCTCTCATTTAATACGATTTTCATAGGATTTTAAAATTTAACATTGCATATTTTTAAACATTTTTTCTTCAGCCACTCTATTATGATGATGAATTTGATCGAAAATCTTTACGACGTCATCTCCCTTCAACCAAGAGTTATGATTCAGATGACCGCTGTTCAGTTCACACACAGAACTCACCTACAGCTGAAACACCACTAATTACTGAACCAAAGAAACGTAATAAAACCAATGTAAGTAAATCGTTATATTTCTGATACTTTTACGTTTATATTCTCATGATGGAGGGATGGAAACAGCTGTACAGCAAGACACTTGTTTCTGTCCCTCTGTCATAAGTTAACCTCTCATCAACTAACATAAAACTACTTTCCTCAATACTACTCCCACCTCCCTCAGTTGAAGTGTCTTGTTTTGCAAGTTACTTGGTGACCTCAGTGGTGCTGATGCCACATAAAAAGCACATAGTACACTCAATAAAGTGGCTGGCATTAGAAAAGGCATCCAGCTATAGAAACCATGCTAAAATAGATGTAGGCACTTAGTATAGTCTTCTGGCAATCCAGTTCCTGTCAAATCCCTGACCCATGCCAGCATGGAAAATGAACATTAAATAGTAATAACGATAATGTTGTGTAAAGCTGCTTAGTTAAAACTAAATGAAGCAAAGCCTGAGGTTCTCTAGAGCACACACAACCAAAGAATTCGTTATTTCAAAATCAAGGATTTTCTTTTCACCCAAGTTTTCAAAGACAAGACAGCACTGATGTTTGATTTCACCTGTTGCCTGTGCTGTGTATCACATGATATACACAATATATTTCCCTGGTGTATGTGTGTCGTATATAATACACATTCCCAATTTTTTTTCAACCACCAAAGAAATTTGGAAATTATGAAAGGAAAGCTATAAGAGTTAACTAAATGCCTGTTTTTTAATAGTATTATGTTTAAAATTGATGTAAGTTGACACTGTCATAGTGTATTTTCTTGTCAAATGTTTACATTATCAGATGTCACGACAAATACAATTGAAATAGATCTCAAAATGCACTGGCATACCTGTGAGGTAAGAAATTTGCTTCCTAACTACATGGTTCCAAGTTCAGTTCCACTCCATGGAACCATGAGCAAGTGTCTTCTACTATAGCCTTGAACCAACCAAAGCCTTATGAGTGGATTTGGTTGACAGAAACTGAAAGAAGCTCATCATATATATATATATATATATATATATATATATATAAGAAAATAGGCAAATAGAGATAATTAAATTAACAATTATTTATCAATTACAAAATTGGACATCATCTGTGACAGCTGTTTCGATTTAAGACTTTAGAAATTAATTAGTATAATTTTGAGACAATATGACAACAAAAAACAGTCCTCCATACTCTACCAACATGCCAAAGACCAGCATGGAGGCAACTTGGGTCAACTTGACATCCGCATCTTATCCAAGCACCCAAAAGACCCAACTCTAAGACAAATATGGGAGTATGTCCTTATAAATGAAACTTCCCCAATACTAAATAGGAAATAAACATAGATATCATACCCCCATACCCACATTTTACACAGGTAAAGTAGAACAGTTAGTGGGCTTTTATGTAAATAGATGTATGTATGTATGTCTGTGTGTGTGTGTGTGTGCATGCACATGTATGTATATGTAAACAAACAGGTCTACATACAGACGGGTAGGTACATAGGGTATATGAACAGACAACCACATACGCAAATAGAGATTGAAACACATGACCACATATACACACACACTTTGCTTCACACAAAGACGCATGTCCACACATATGGAGATGTGCACCCATACATACAAGCATGGTACATAGCAGCAAAACACACACACTCAGACACGCACATACAAGGAGACAGTTTATTTTGCTATTCAGTGCTTGCCTGCACCCAGAATTATTTCTTCCATTTGTTAGAATAATGTTTTAATTGTTTTCCAGAAAGCACACAGTCCAAAACTATCTCGTAACCAGCAACCTTCCATCATGGAAAAAAGAACATCAGCAACTTGGTCACCACGCAGTAGTACCAACTTGGAAGGCCTCCCAATGGAAATTTACCTTGACGGTTCTCGTAGTTCCCCCGTAACACTCAGCAAACCAATTCGTACAAGACAGATGCCTGTTTTTAATGTTGGTGATTCTCAGTGTCCCGTCGGACATCAACAACCGTCATTACTCGACACCCATTACATGCCGGGTGAGGATTTGGGACTTGTTCAGGACAGCATAGAAACCATTCATCCCATTAAACCACTCAATGATGGCTATTCCTATGTTATTCCGGATACTAATTCCTATTCAGGATGGACAAGCCATTCATCTCTCGACACCCCGTCTAATGGACATAATAATGGTGCTGGAAGCAATGGCAATCTTTTGTATTCACTCAATGGTTTGAGTTCAACAACAATTGACAGTCAAGGCGAAACTGTGTCCAGCCATTACAATTCTTCTCCTTACCATATGTCACCACCTAAACAACAAGATCTGTATTTTTCTTCTCAAAGCTCAATAGATAACATTGGACATCAGAGTAACAAAGTGAGTCTTCTTGATCTACAAGACCTTGAAGAAGAGTGTGAACCAGTCACTACTAATGGTGACTTCCATTTCAATAACATACAGAATCCAGTGCCTGGTAATACTGATGTGTACCCGCCATCCAGAGGTAGACAACGCAGTAATGATAAATTATCAAAAGAGCCAGATGCTCATTCAAAGTTTGAGCCTTTGTCCAAACTTGATGAACAGATTTTGCTTAAAGAAGGTGGGGATTGCATTGCACTGAAAACATACAAAACTAATGCCAACTGCAAGAATGATCCTGCTTTGGTGAAAGTGAGACTTCCAGAAGAGAGAAATGGAGAACTGCCTCCAATGTTACATCGCTTCATGGCACACCATGAATTAATTCCTTACCATTCCACAGCGCTTCCAATGCAAGGAAACTCTGAACCCCCTCCACATTTTGTCAAAGATCTTATAAAACAATCTGAGGACGTTAAAAATGATGGCTCAGACTATTTCATAAGAGATAGGAACACTTCTTGTGATAATAACAGTAAAAAAAAAAGTTACAGCCCTAAAAAGAAGAATTCTGGTGGTGCCAATCACAGTAGTTTTGGCAACAAGGGCAATAAAAGTAATAGTGTACATTCAAAAAAACCTGACAACCCTCACAGCATTCGAAAGAGGCCTGATCGCAAAGCACTTCCTTCTTCGAAAGAAAAATCAAATGAACTAAAAACTTTTGCTTCTGCACGGACTACTGATGCACCCACATTACCTGAGGAACTCCCCGCTCATTATTTTAGGGACCCAGAAATCACTCCTGACCTTCCTACAACAGACCTCTAATATCTTCCCCCACCAACTTTTCTTTTCTTTTCTTTTTTTTTTCGTCAAATAAAAAATATTATTTGTCAAATATTTGCTGATGGATTTCCTGTCCATTTCTCTCCACTGTAATTTTACTTATTCAGAGATTATGTACAGACTTTAATTATTGTATTATTATTATTACAACATGTCATGTCATCCAGGAAAAATCCATTGTTCAGACAACACCATATAACAGAACAGTAAGTATTATCGAGTGTAAATATACAATATTTGTATATCACTTCTGAAGAAACTGTGATATCAATACTTGTGAGGTACATTATGAGGTACTTAACATTGATAACATTGTGAAGTACTTAAGTTTGGTATATCAGACTGTAAGGTACATAACGTTGGTACACTATTGTGAGGTACTTAACAGTGGTAATTACCTTGTGAGGCACTTAACATTTGTATATTACATTAGTACAATACATTATGAGGTTGTGAGGTACATAGCTTTGGGATATTGCATTACGAGGTACTTAACTTTGGTACATTACATTGTGAAATACATTAAATTGGTACATTTTATTGTGAAGTACACTACATTGCTATTTTACAGTGTGAGGTACATTACATTGGTACACTATATTGTGAGGTACTTAACATTAGTGTATTACATTGTGAGGTACTTAACATTAGTACATTATGTTGTAAGGTACATTACATTGTGAGGCTGTGAGGTACATTAACATTGGTATATTACATTGTGAGGTAGATGATATTGTTAAGTAGCATTAGTACACTACATTGTGAGATATATAACATTAGTACAGTGCTACTTTACATAGTGAGGTACATTACATAGATACATTACACTGGTACATTGGTATTTTACTTTGTGAAATTTATATAACATTGTTACATAATCTATAAAAAAGATTATATTGAAAAACTGCTGCAAAATATAATAATAAAAATATTAACATTTTCCAATTTTTCTAATGTAACATGTGGCTAATTTATGAATGAACTTGGTGCAGTGGTTGTGTGGTTTAGAAGTTTGCTTCGGAACCATAAGGTTTGGTCCAATTTTGTGGCAGTTTAGGAAAGTGTCTTCTGACAAAGCCTTGGATTAAACAATGCCTCGTGAGTGAAATTTGGAAGACAGAAACTGTAGCAGCCCTTGATGTATGTATTTTGTATAAATGGATTTAAATACTATGCCATATCTGAATCCATAAGGGGGAAGCATCTCTCTAAAGGGACGTAACTCTGATAAATCTTAGCTTTTTTTTTTTTTTTTTTTGCTAAATGGAAATTGGTAAAAATGTGTACCAGGCTTAAATACTGCAAGTCAATGTAATTAATTAAAATGTTTGAAGGTGATGCTCTAGCATGGCCACAGTCCGGTGACTGAAGCCAGTAAGAGAAAAGAAAAGAATGATATCAGGTCAGAATAATTCTAATGTAAATATATCTCAAGAGAGCCCTCAAAGCATCCAAAATAAATCAAAATATTAGCAGAGGTTTTTTTGTTTGTTTTGTTTCTTTTATAATTAATTATGCGTTTATTGAACCCACAGTTTTAACAAGCTACAAAACTGGAGCTTGGTACAACTAGTGTATAAAAAAAAAAACAAATGTAAAAAGAAGTCTGTAAAAAGCTGCTAGACAAATTTTGAAAAATATTTTTCATCTATTTGTCAATTTTTCACATTCTGTTGAGAATTTTTCAAGTCAAAAACTTAATCCTGTAGTAATTGAGCAGAAAATACTGAAAATGGACTTATTTATTCTAATGCTTATAGTGTCTTTACTTGTGGTCAGATTATTGTTAAAATTGGCAAAGAAAATAATTATTTATATGTCTTCATGTAAGTAGTCATTTGTTCTACAGAACATTGTGCATGTGTGGTTGTTAATTGATTTCATAGTAATGAAGAAAGAAAAAAAACCATACATGCCAAAAAGAGGATGAAAAGTAATTTAATACTGATGACATCAGTATTAAATTAAGTGTAATTAGTAAAAGCCATGAACATACAAACAACACAGACAAAAAGAATGTTTTTTCCCCCTGAACCCAGTTGTAGCTTATTGATTATGACATTTAGATGTAAGCTGTTATTTCCATCAGAAATTTGTTGTTGGCACTCCGTCGCTTACGACGTCGAGGGTTCCAGTTGATCCGATCAACGGAACAGCTTGCTCGTGAAATTAACGTGCAAGTGACTGAGCACTCCACAGACATGTGTACCCTTAACGTAGTTCTCGGGGATATTCAGCATGACACAGTGTGACAAGGCTGACCCTTTGAATTACAGGCACAACAGAAACAGGAAGTAAGAGAAAGTTGTGGTGAAAGAGTACAGCAGGATTCGCCACCATCCCCTGCCAGAGCCTCGTGGAGCTTTAGGTGCTTTCACTCAATAAACATTCACAACGCCCGGTCTGGGAATCAAAACCGCGATCCTATGACCGCGAGTCCGTTGCCCTAACCACTGGGCCATTGCGCCTCCACATCAGAAATTACATAATCAGGTATGGACAAATTTCAACACATGTGAGAACAAAGTTGACTGCTTGCTTTTGTTCCACATGTAAATTAATTTGTCAGGCTAGAAACAGCAGCTAAATATCCAGTGTGCATCCACAGTTGTGGTTGATAATCCATCTAAATCACTTGATTGAAAATCAGACGGATCAACTGGAAGAAATAGATATATTGCTCTCTGATTATGATTGCCAAATCCTTTTCTGCTATTAATTCATTGATTAAATCATTGAATAAGTTAAAGGTGTAAGAATTACAAACAGGTGCAGGAGTGGCTGTGTGGTAAGTAGCTTGCTTACCAACCACATGGTTCCGGGTTCAGTCCCACTGCGTGGCACCTTGAGCAAGTGTCTTCTACTATAGCCTCGGGCCGACCAAAGCCTTGTGAGTGGATTTGGTAGATGGAAACTGAAAGAAGCCTGTCGTATATATGTGTGTATATATATATATATATATATGTATATGTGTGTCTGTTTGTGTGTGTGTGTTTGTCCCCCTAGCATTGCTTGACAACCAATGCTGGTGTGTTTATGTCCCCGTCACTTAGAGGTTCGGCAAAAGAGACCGACAGAATAAGTACTAGGCTTACAAAGAATAAGTCCCGGGGTCGATTTGCTCGACTAAAGGCGGTGCTCCAGCATGGCCGCAGTCAAATGACTGAAACAAATAAAAGAGCTATTTTTTATAAGAATACTATACAAAAAAAAAGGAAAACTGTTGTCACTGTTAACATGTTACAGAATGTAAATAAATGATAGAGGAGGGGATTAAAGTTTTTTTCTTTAGATTAGGAAGTATAAAACGATTAGGAAAAGTGGGGTTTGAATCATGCTCTTTCGGGCAGTAAGTATAACACTGACAGACATAGTGCGATGCAGATTTGTATTCTACAGGACGTTATAATATAGTTGGTAGTGTGTAGGTTATCTCGTTTTCTGTTTATCTGTCTCCTGAACGCAAATCTTACTGGATTTATCTACCTTCTCCTCCTTTATATGTAAAGTGGTTGGCATTAGGGCACCCAACCATAGAAACCTAGCCAAAACACATAATTGCAACTTGGTGCAGCTCTCGCCAAATCATTCGACCCATTCCAGCATGGAAAATATACATTAAATGATGATGATGATATATACTAACAAGAGTGTTACCCATCACATCATGGGTTACATCAGGAATATATTTACCATTGTTGGATTTATCTCCCTTTGCTAACATATACTTATATTGTTTTATGCACTATACACATACACACACACATGTATCTGTGTGTGTGTGTGTGTGTGTGTGTGTATATATATGCCGGTGGCACGTAAATAGCACCATTTGAGCGTGATCGTTACCAACGTCGCCTTCCTGGCACGTGAAAAGACATTCGAGCGAGATCGTTGCCAGTGACACTGGACTGGCTCCTGTGCAGGTGGCATGTAAAATACACCATTTTGAGCGTAACCGTTGCCAGTACCGCCTGACTGGCCTTCGTGCCGGTGGCACATAAAAGCACCCACTACACTCTCGGAGTGGTTGGCGTTAGGAAGAGCATCCAGCTGTAGAAACTCTGCCAAATCAGATTGGAGCCTGGTGCAGCCATCTGGTTCGCCA
>NC_068993.1:17184551-17189622 GCF_001194135.2 Octopus bimaculoides
CTAACTTGAGTCAAGGAGGTCTATATAACATAATGCAAACGTGTAGCTTTTTTGTGCTCTTTGTTTGCAGAAAATAAAGAAATAACAGTAATAACGTCAGTGAAAAATAAATATAGCTTAAGGTATTTTCGCACCCGACATCACAAAATGCGTCTGAATAAACATTGCTGGACAGCAAATAGAGACTCGGACATTGCTTAGAAGATATTTTTCATTTTTAACCTTGTATAAAGTACGCACTAGAGATTTTGACCTTTAAACTTTGGGAGAAAAATGCGGATTATACTCGAGGATTTACGGTATATATATATATATATATATATATATATATATATATATATATACACACACACAAACTAGAGTGTTACCCTTCACATAATAGGTAATACCAGGAATATACTTTTGCCACTGTTAATAATATCAGGTATTGTTACATGTGTAATTAATTAATATTTAACCAGTAATTATTGTTATTCATTATACATTTTATTTTAATTTTATAAATATTTTAAATATTAGTATTCATTTCTTATGAGCACCATGAAGTTTGAATAAAGTAACATTATAATGATTTTCCTGTGGCATACGTCCTGATATTCTGTTAATACAGTGACAAAACTATACTCTCTAGATGATCTGCCATCTCACTAGTTTTATTTGTGATTATTTTCTGTTTATCAGAATAACAGACGTCATTCTACAAAAATTTAAACTGGTCTTTCACATACACAGCAACAAAAATGATTTACTTTTTCTTCTATTAGCTTCAACTCCAGTCTTTGAAGGAGTTGTAGAATTCACAAATGTGTGCTACAAATTGATCACTTTGAACTCTGGTCATCATTGGGTCCCTTATTCCTGGATATCTACATAGCAGGAGTGGCTGTGTGGTAAGTAGCTTGCTTACCTACCGCATGGTTCCGGGTTCAGTCCCACTGCGTGGCACCTTGGGCAAGTGTCTTCTACTATAGCCTCGGGCCGACCAAAGCCCTGTGAGTGGATTTGGTAGATAGAAACTGAAAGCAGCCCGTCGTATATATGTATATATATATATATATATGTGTGTGTGTGTTTGTGTGTGTGTGTCTGTGTTTGTTTGTCCCCCCACCATCGCTTGACAACCAATGCTGGTGTGTTTACATCCCCGTAACTTAGCAGTTTGGCAAAAGAGACCAATAGAATAAGTACTAGGCTTCCAAAGAAAAAGTCCTGGGGTCGATTTGCTCAACTACAGGCGGTGCTCCAGCATGGCTGCAGTCAAATGACTGAAACAAGTAAAAGAGAGAGAGAGCACTTGTCTGGATTTTAACTAGAAGCCTGTATTTCTAAAATATAGGAAATAACACTCATATACACTTGGCCACTGGCATGTGGATAGGTGCATTGCTACACTTTGTTTAAAAATACATGTTCTTAGTTCAAATCCAATCTAGTACCCTGCACACGTCCATGAATAAAACACCTGCTGATGACAGGAGTTCAAACTTAATGAAATGTGGTGCACATCCAGGAATAACATACTTGATGACATATGCAGCTGTTGTGGAAATGGTATAACAATCAGTGGGTCTAGGATTGGTCGGCTGACATTTGCAAACATTAGGTGATCTCCAACATGCACTTAATGGGTTCACTGCCAAGTGTACAAGGCAAGAATGAGAATGCTGTGGAATCGGGGACATTGACCCCTTCAAGAAAGCCTTCCCAGTGCACCCTGTGTATTAGTAGAGCATCAGTGAGACAAATAGAGAAGTTTATCTCAGGGCTATATACATGAGTGTTGGGAGGCAGGATACAAAACTGAATACAGTGATACCTCGCAGTACGAGTTTAATTCGATCCATGACCGAGCTCGTCTTATGATTTACTCATTTTACAAATCAGTTTTCCCCCATTGAAATTAACTAAAATGTAATTAAAGTGTTCCAGCCCCCAAAAGCCACTCAAAAATAATTTTTTTATGGGTTTTAAACAGAAAAGGTGTAGTTGCAAGTAAAATGACAATTATAAAAAAGAGAATGTAAAAGAAATATGTAAACTGGTTTTATAAACTAAATTAACAAATCATCCCATCTTTAAAGATGGGACGATTTGTATACAAGGAAGACGATAGAGTGGGGAAGAGGAAGATTACTGTGTGGAAGGAGAATCTCCTTCCATTAAGGCTTCATGAAGAACAAAATCTGGCATTTTCTCTCTCACTTCACTTAATTTAGGTTTTTTGGACACACTTTCTTCACTTTTTACATTTGCAGGTCATTTCATTAGAAACATATCAAGAAAGTTTACTTTTTCCTGCCTTTCAAAATGTTTTGAAAATGCACCATTAAATAAAGGAGCTGCACAACCTGTAGATACTTTTTCAGGATAATAATTTTTTGCAAATTCAGAAACATATTTGTCATTTTGCCAACACTGCCTGTATGTCACTTGTAAAGATAGCATTCTCCGCTACACTGACCTCCTCTGGGGAACCAATCTCTTGCACCACATCCAACTGCTGTTGCTCCTGAAGCTGTAAGAGTTCATCTGTCATAAGCTCCTCTGAGTGTTCCTTGACGAGATCGTTAATGTCCCCATCATCAACCTCGAGGTCATATTGATGATTTTCAGGCAGTTTACAGTGTTATAGTGCTCCTTCCAAAACTCACAAAGGGTTAGATTTGTATTTTCACTGACTTCAAAGCACTGAGGAAACAGGTATTTGGTGTACAATTTCTTAAAATTAGAAATCACCTGTTGGTCCATGGGTTGCAAGATAGGGGTGATGTTGCATGAAAGCTACAGAACTTTTATAAATTTAAATTCGTTCAGGATATCATCTTCAGGGTTAGGCAGGTCAGCAGGAGCATTGTCGAGGATGAGGAGGGCCTTGTGTCCTCCAGAAGGTACTTTTGCACTACTGATCCAAAGACAAATTTGACCCACTCGGAGAAGAATTGCCTGGTGACACAGGCTTTAACGTTCACCCTCCGCAATACTTGCAGCTTCTCCTTCAGGATTTTGTGCTACTTGAATGCTCGTGGGTTTTCAGAATAGTAGACAAGGAGTGGCTTAATCATCAAATCTCCACTCGCAATGGCACAAAGGGTGAGAGTTAACTTATCTTTCATAGGCTTGTGGCCTGGCATTTTCTTCTCTGCAGTAATGTAGGTCCTTCTGAGCCTTTTTTTTTTTTTCCCAAGAACGGTCAATTTCATCATAGTTGAATACTTGTTGTGCAATGTACCCCTCTGTTGCAATGAGCTGAACAGAATTCATGCATGAAATCTTCAGCTGCCTTGGTGTCAGAACTCACTACTTCTCCATACCTGACAACACTATGAACAACAGTCCCAAACCAGCCACAACTGGCCTTAAATGCATCTGTTAATGTTTCTTCTGTTGATATTCCAGGGTTCTGCTTCAGAAGATCCCCATACAGCACTCGTGCTTTCTCACAAATCGTAATCAGCTTTTTCTTCTTAACACTGTCCTTTGCACTAACCTTCATAGGACCCATGGCTAACACAACTAATTATTATAAAATAATAGCAAAAAATACACAGAACTAAACAAAATCACTGGGAAAAACACAACAGTGATGCTGCCACAACAAGATAAAGATAAACATGTAAACTGACTGACCAGAGACTGCACTTGTTCAGAGAGCTTGTGCGAGCTCAGCACTGACTAGCAGTCAGTCGCTTGTATGAAACATACTCATGCTGTGGATTTCCGCTCGCACTTCAAGACAAAAATTCACACGAGCCTTGGCTTGTACAGCAAATTACTTATACAATGGTGTGCTCATACTGCGAGGTTCTACTGTACTAGAAATCAAGTGCTGATATAGTAATATACCATCTCCAGCATTTGATCCTCAGAGGAAGAGAAGTTGGTAAAGAAGCCAAAGTCATTATCTTAAATTCAGTTTTCTAATCCAAGGTCGTGAATGTTGGATAATAACCAAAAGAGGATGATTGCGAATTCAAGCAGCCAAAATGAGGTTCATCCAAAAGATCTACTTGACAAGGTGTGTAACTCAGAAATCCGGGAGTCTCTCCAGGTTGAGTCAAAACTTCTCTACAATGAGAGGTCATCATTCCAGTACTATGGACATGTAGTAACGCCGTGCGCATGTGTGGAATTAAACAAGCAAGCATTCCCGCTTTAATCTTTCTCTTTTACGGTCGGCCAACCATGAGCATGGACGTGCTAAGCTGTCTCTCTCCATCTTTCGGACTTACACTCGACAGCTCGCTTACAACTACATACCCACGTCCCAACAACTATGCTCACACACACAGAAGCTGTAACAACAAGAACTAAAGATGTATATATTTACCACCTAAATAAATGTTGTTTAAGTTGATAGTCTGGAGTTCAGCGTTCCGTTATATTCTAATTTTATAGTAGGAAAGTCAGGTATACATCTAAAGATGTATAACCCTTCTTTCTACTAAAGTGGTGACCACGACGAAGAAAAAACGCAGCATGGACTCTGGACTACCAACTTATAACTGGTGAACCCGACTAAAGAACAAATATGGCCATGGAGACTGAATTATGTATTACCAACACCAACAAGCGCGGTTTTTATTCTCGCCTCTGTTAGAGTGGATGTTTCCACTCACGATAAAACAGACAAGAATTACAGCCTGCGACTTTCCAATTGTGTACTCAAAAAAAAGAACTTGGTATAAATCTCTCACATGTTCTGACTTTCTTTCTCCTGTGATATCTCACATAAATATAGACGGCCTGCTTTTTATCATGTTATATGTCGCATTCACACTCTCACATATACATACATCTTTTATGCCACACAATAACTCTTGTTATTCATTTCATACGGTTGTCTTTTCTATCGTTTCATTACTGGTATTTACGAATTCACTAATGTTCGTAGTATAATGTAATTACTTGTATATCATCTTTGATATATATTTTGGTGTTCGACCGTGTGACACGTTTAAATAAAAGGAGTCCTCTGTTATTCCATTTGTGACCATTTCTCTTTTTTGAGTTCGCACGGTCGTTCTTTCATCTTGGGTTAAGAAAATTTTTCTTCGAGGTTTTCGCTAATGGT
>NC_068993.1:17195388-17200958 GCF_001194135.2 Octopus bimaculoides
TGAGTAAACCACTACTCCTGGCCCTTGTTGAGATAGAGAAGGCATTTGGCAGGGAACTGCATTTAGTAATTTGGTGGTCACTAAAGAATTAAGGTGTAGAAGAATAACTTGTGAGGACTTTACAAGCTATGTACAAAGATGTAGTAAGTAAAGTGAGTCAACAACGATTTTCGGGACAAATGTTACATGAGGGAAGGAGTACAGCAAAACTCAATCTTCAGATTTCTATTCATTATAGTTCTACAGTCCATTACAGAAGAATTTAAGGCTGACTATTCAAGAGAACTCCTATATGCTGATGCTCTAGTTTTTATAACTGAATTAATAGGGTAACTAGAGAGGAAATTCCAGGTATGGAAGCTAAACCTTGAATCAAACAACTTTAGCAAAGATAATGGTTATAGCAAGTAGGAAAGAAAAAAAGACCCTGGTGCCTTCAGGGAAATTGCCTTACTTCATATGCAGAAAAGGAGCAGGAATAAACTCCACACACTATATCCAATGAAGCTATGGTGTTGTGGAATTGCAGGGAAACTAACAAAGAAAATAAGCATTGCATGTGTTAGATGTCTTGGAGTAATATGTATTATGAGTACACAGGAAATAGATTCTCTTAAATGCCCAGTTGGCTCACAAGAAGTAGTACCTTGAAGATGTAACTAGTATGAAGGTGGTTGCTCTGAAAGCATAGCACCCAGGGTGATTTGGGAAAAGTTCAAGGAGCTACTATTGATGCTGGCAGCAGAGTTCTCATCCTATGTATTAGAACTGTAAAGCTGCATGGTAAGGAGATATGAGCCTTGAATGTAAAGGGCTTAAGAAGACTGGAAAGTAATAAAGCAAGCATGCATAATTTAATGTGAATGGACAATGAAAGAAGCCCGTCGTATATATGTATATATATATATATGTTTGTGTGTCTGTGTTTGTCCCCCCACCATCGCTTGACAACCGATGCTGGTGTGTTTACGTCCCCGTAACTTAGCGGTTCGGCAAAAAGAGACCAATAGAATAAGTACTAGGCTTACAAAGAATATGTCCTGGGGTTGATTTGATTCGAATAAAGGCGGTGCTCCAGCATGGCCGCAGTCAAATGACTGAAACAAGTAAAAGAGTAAAAGAATGTAGTAAAAATGTGCTGAGAGAATGTGGGCAAGAAAAAAAGATAGCTCTAGTTTTCACATGTGATACTCATGGATGATGACAGCTGTATAAAAAATTCCAATCACTTAATGTGGATGGAATTTGTGGGAAAAGGAGACACAGGACAGCAAGCTGAAGGCTGATCTTAAAATTTTAAACTTCACAGAGATGACAAAGTAAGTGTTCTGTGAGTACATGCGGGCCCTTTATCCAATTTCCTTGCCAAGATACTACACCACCCATCATCTCTCAAACTGAAGCTTTTCATGGATACCATTAATTTTTCTCATTATGTGTGCGTGTGTGATAGTGCATGGTCTAGTGGTTAGGATATGGTGCTCATGTTTGCTAGATCATGAGTTCAATTCCCAGACTGAGCAGTGTGTTCTTGAGCAAAACACTTCGCTGTACGTTGTTCAGTCCACTCAGCTGTAAATGGGTAACCCTCTAAAGGAATAGCCTTCTGATCAGGGGGAATTTTAGTCTGCTTACCTAGCCAGCAGATGGCATCATTCAAAAACTAAGACAGTGTAAAGCGCATTGTCACCAGCAATGTATAACAAAATCCAATAATCTGGTTGATATTGTGAGATATATATATATATATATATATATATATATATATATATATATAATCATCATCATCGTCGTCGTTTAACGTCCGCTTTCCATGCTAGCATGGGTTGGACGATTTGACTGAGGACTGGTGAAACCAGATGGCTACACCAGGCTCCAATCTGTTTTGGCAGAGTTTCTACAGCTGGATGCCCTTCCTAACGCCAACCACTCAGAGAGTGTAGAGGGTGCTTTTACGTGCCACCAGCACGAAGGCCAGTCAGGTGGTACTGGCAACGATCTCGCTCGAAAGTCCTTAGACATGCCGCGGGCACAAGTGCCAGAAAGGCGATGCTGGGCACAGGTGCCATATATATATATCTATATATATATATATATATTTATATATATATATATATATATATACTTTCGTGCATTTCAGCCTAAAGGCTGTGGCTATGCTGGGGCAATGCCAATATTCTGCCTCCCAGCCTCCATCAATAACACCATTGCTAAAGCTTGTTTTGCCATGCTTGCATAGGTGAACTAGTCTTCTCAAGTACTTCCTGTCAGTAGTCATCACAATCCCCTTTCATTTCTTCTGTGAGGCTCAGAGTCCTGAGATCATTCTTCACCACTTCATCCCATGTCTTCATTGGTCTCTCTCCCTTCCACAACTTCCAAACGATTGATGCACCTTATACTTCTTTATACAATTGCATACTCCATGCACATCATATGTGCAGTTTTCTATCTTTCACACTATATATGACATCTCTTATATCCTGTTTCCTTCTCAGCTCATTTGTCTTCTAGCATTCATAGACACTAATACTACACATCAACTGGAGCCTGCTGGAATGATTTCTTTTTAGTCTATGTAAGTTTTCTGAATTCAGGGCTCCTGAATATAAAATGCTTATATTCATTATCAACTACTCTTTACTCTTTTTACTCTTTTACTTGTTTCAGTCATTTGACTGTGGCCATGCTGGAGCACCGCCTTTAGTCAAGCAAATCGATCCCAGGACTTATTCTTTGGAAGCCTAGTACTTATTCTATCAGTCTCTTTTGCCGAACCGCTAAGTTACGGGGACGTAAACACATCAGCATCAGTTGTCAAGCGATGTTGGGGGGGACAAACACAGACACACAAACATATACACACACACACATACATATATATATATACATATATATATATACGACGGGCTTCTTTCAGTTTCCATCTACCAAATCCACTCACAAGGCTTTGGTTGGCCCAAGGCTATAGTAGAAAACACTTGCCCAAGGTGCCACGCAGTGGGACTGAACCTGGAACCATGTGGCTGGTAAGCAAGCTACTTACTACACAGCCACTCCTACGCCTAGATATTTTTTTTTTTTTAAAGTATACAATGAATGTATGCAGAATAGATTATTTTATAAAGTGTTTTGTAAAGTGGTTGGCATTAAAAGCACATCCAACTATAGAAACAATGCCAAAGCTGATATTAGAGTTCAATGCAACCCTGTGGCTTGTTGGATACTACTGTCACATCATCTAACCTATGCAAGTATGGGAAATGGATGTTAAATGATGATGATTACACACACACACACACACACACACACATGTGGCACAGGCATGGCTATAGATGCAGTTGTTGGGAACTAAAGGAAGCCCATTGTGTGTGTCCACTAGCCTTCACATTGCATGGTAACTGTCAGTGTCATTCATTTCAAGTATTCAGTATAAACATTGTACAGCTATGGATAAAATATAAACTTTCTTGGAAACAAGTAAGTGCATCATTTTCCTTAGCTTTTTCTGGGACATGACTGTATCATGAACAGCAAATGGTTGATTGAGACACTCAAAAAGCTTAGAGAAGCCATTAGAAGAATGACAAAACGATCCCCAGAACAATGCATAACCACAGACATGTTTAGCAACGAATCAGACAATCAACAAACTGAGATAGTTAGAGTCCCCCCCCATCCAAATTATGACCTGGATCTGGCATCTTCCAACTCCTACTTGTTTGATCCAATGAAGTTTACTCTTTGGGGAGAATGATTTGATCACATAGATGAGGTTAAAATGGCTGTACATACATTAGTGCACACCTGAATTTTTCTGAAAGTAGATTCCTGGATTGGCTTCAGTAATGGCATGACGGCATTTCTCATTGTCAGAGCATGCACTGTCTCCTCTCTGTGCTTTTTCTGCAACTCCTTGTAGCTGGGTGGTCTCTTGCAAACTTTACTTCAACACCCCTGACTCACTCGTCTCTCCTTCTCATATTGGACATTCTCTAATGACTGTCTTGGAGGGATATTCTGCCTCCCAACCTCCATCACCAATCTCCACTCACTAACCACTACTTCAGTCCTTCTTCCCTAGAATGTTGACCTTCTATAATTCCAGTACTTTGTAAAATGTTGAATTTAGCTTAATTTATTCATCTCAAGTTATGCTGTGCTGGTGATTCCAAAGAAGAATGAAATAGCACTATACATGGCTACTAATGACTTGAAATTTTAAGAACTTTATGTGTCTCACGAAAAAATTAAATGTATGTGTTATATACACTTTTATAACTATTTGATATAAATTCCAAACTCTTAGATCTGCCTCAACTTAACTCCTTAGCATTTAAACTGACCATATCAAGTCCAAATATTCTACCAATTTAATGTTCAAACCAGCCAGATCTAGCCTCTCATGCCTACCGTACAATATCATTCTAAAAATATACAATCATATCATTGGAATCTAGAAGCTACAATATAATGCATGATTGATCCAAAGCAATGTGAATAAACAAACATCACATTTGACAGAGCAATGTGAATGCTAAAGGGTTGTCTCCCCTATAATATTTAACTACGGGCGTTCACCATATGTTTGAGACACTGATCATGTTATTTCAATACTGCTGTTGACTTCCATCAGTTCAGCAGAAATATTAATTACATCATCCTCATCAGTTTCAAATAGTTTGTGATAGCCATGGACACAGCTGCTTCCACCATACTAACAGCAATAAAATAAATATAAAAAAAAAAAAGAAACAAAAAACTGCAACATTTAGAAAAACTTTGAAGGGAGAAAAACTTTGCAGCTGCTCAACTTGCTAGAAATAATACTCAAATCTCCTTCAAATTATTTCCCATCATATTATAAAAGGAAGGACAAACTGATAACCATACTGAAAACAGGATATGATGGTCATGGTTGGAATTCCTTTGAACATAAGATTCTGCTCAGTCAGAGACAATCTTGGACTAAATAATATTACCTATGTAATAATAGTGGTTCTTATTTTTTCTTTTCTTTTCTGACAATACAAAGACCCCACCACCTTTTCTGTTATAAAAATGTGACACTCCTGTCTTATAGTAAACTCATTAGCAACTTGATAACGTGAAAGTGAAAAGGAGAGATTGAAATGACATGACAATCAGAGCTCACTGACACTTTCCTCTCTACTCTGAAAAATCATCATATTGTCAATGTCATCTTGGTTTACTAATGGCTTCTCTGTTACTCTGTGACATCATCTTCGATCATTCTTTTACTCTTTTACTTGTTTCAGTCATTTGGCTGTGGCCATGGTGGAGCACTGCCTTTAGTCGAGCAAATTGACCCCAGGACTTATTCTTTGTAAGCCTAGTACTTATTCTATCAGTCTCTTAATGCTGAACCACTAAGTTACGGGGACGTAAACACACCAGCATCGGTTGTCAAGCAATGTTGGGGGGACAAACACAGACGCACAAACATATACACACACATACATATATACAACAGGCTTCTTTCAGTTTCCGTCTACCAAATCCACTCACAAGGCTTTGGTCGGCCCGAGGATATAATAGAAGACACTTGT
>NC_068993.1:17201419-17209231 GCF_001194135.2 Octopus bimaculoides
ACCGGAGTAAGCACATAAAATGTGCTAACAAAACTGTCCGATGAACGGGAACGTGAAACTCAGAGTAACAGTCTTTTGTTATATTTCTGCTGCTTTTAAATAAAGTATATATATATATATATATATATATATACATATGTGTGTGTGTGTGTGTGTGGTTGTAAAATTTTTTTCATAACATAATAGGTTAGATAGGATGATGTCTACATTACAATATTACAATAACCATCATGGTGTGTATGTATAGTAATATTATGATCATGAAATTAGCATTAGCTTATCTCACCCTTTCTCATGGAACCCTTTTGCGGAACCCTAGGGGTTCTGGGGAACCCTGGTTGAGAAACTCTGCCCTGGAGGATGGCAAGGGAACTGCACCTGAACAACCACTCTGACTCATGGAGCTCACATTTGCAGATAGCCATCTCCACCCCACTAGCAGTGAGCAAAAATGTGGTCCAAAGGACAAGAACGCTGAAGGTAATCACTGTTTAAGTTCAAAAAGATGAATACTAGTTGAGCACTGGAGTCGATGTAATCAACTTAGCTACTACCTGGGTAGGCATACAAGAAAACTGCATCCCTTTGCCAAACTGTCAAGCCAGTGTGGCCGAGTAGGCTCATGAAACTAGTATGGTCTCAAGCGCAAATTCACAGCCTCCACATCAGACTGTGGTTGGTGAAGAGAACATCCTGAAGCCTTCAACCTGCAATCCACATATATACACACACACACACACATATGTATACACATGGACACATACACGCATTTATATACACCCCTTAGTACGTATATACACACGGTAGTTGTGTGGTGATTGATATTAAAGCAGTACTATATGTATAGAAAAATGATGCTTATATTAATTAGTAAGATACTAAATGATTGACAATTAATAAAGGTAATGGGTTGTCTATTAATCTACAGAGATAAGGAGCAAGAAGAAGGGGTTGAATGAGTAAAAATTACTTGTAAAAACTAAGTTAATATTATTACCTAAGTTTACTTAGGTAATCACGTTCTATATCTGTTGGTGCAAGGGTTTTTTCCAAGAGATGAAATAAAATGTTATATTGTTCAGTAATTTATACGTCATAGAGCAGAGAGAGGAGAATATTTAAATGTTTTGGATTCATCTTTAATTCCAATTACGAAACTGATACCCGTAATGATATAGATATTAATATTGACAGCAACGATAAATACAATGATCATTCTCATCATAAAACTATTGACGATAACAAACAATCAAACATTTCTTGACATTATAGGGGAAGTAACCGACAGTTTAAACCCTTTTTCAATAATAATAATAATAAATTGAAGTTCTTTAGAAATAATAATAACACACATTCTAAACCCGAGTCTGATAAAAGTATCTGGCTGATAATTCCATTTGGAAAACATTTAAAATCAAATCTGGTTTCCCAGTTCGGAAATGCTGTTAATAAGAATTTTCCAAGACATTCTCACTATTTCCCAGTCATAAACACGCACAAGGTTAGATTCGGAGTAGCATCTATTTGACATGGATTTGCTGTAACGTAGGTTATCTCCCTTATGTTTATGTAAAATGTCGTGCTGAATTCCCCAAAATAAAAAGCCAAAATTGACCCCTATTGAAGGAAAAAATGAAAAAATAAATAGCCGATTCCAGGTATTTTCGACCATAAGGAATCTATTGTTGCGAGTCCCAGATTGCTATCTTGTAAGGTGTGGATTTCTATAGATGCAACACACACACACAAACTCACCTATACAATATGTACTGATATTGATACGGATAATTGGAAAACGAAGTTTCGTAACATTGTTTACAAAATAATAGGGGAGCAGTAAAAAGAGGAAATTTTATAAAAATCTGTTATCTCTGTCGCTCTCACTCTCTCTCTCTCTCTTTGCAACGTCGCTAGAAGGGGACTTAACTCATGTTTGCAAATAATGGCGACTTTAAAATTGTTAGAATTTATGGTTTAAAATTATTTTTAATGCAAAAATTCACGTGTTAGGAAGCAACCAAAACAAAAAAACAAATGGCCGATTTCGGGAATTTTCGACCATGAGAAATCCATTGGTGCGACTCCCAAATTGCTATCTTGTAAGGTGTGGTTTTCTATAGATGTAACACACACACACACACACTCACCTATACTATACTATACTATATATATATATAAATATTAGTTATAGAATAAAAACACTGGGTTAACGACTCAACATATCACACACCCCTCAATAAACATATATAAGAAATACAACATAATCCATCAAAACATAAGGAATAAGAAGATACAACGCAAGAAGAAATAATAAATAAAAAATATAGCATATATAGTATAAAATTTTATACACGAATATACTTACTGAAATTGCAAATTATTTAAAATATAAAAATATAATTTTCAACGGAGAGAATACAAATGAAGTTTGAAGTTAAGTTTAAAAATAAATGTGATACTTACGCTCCGTAGATATTTTATACTCTGTAATGTTTCAAACGCATGGATATAAGGTGTCGAATTTGTTCCAATAACTTACCGAAGATTTCGGCCTTAAATTCATAACACCACATGAATTCAATGAGATGTGATTGAAGTAAATTTCGGGCTGTTCCATTTTCTCTTTTGTTGCGATTCTTTACATGCTTCCATAAGCATTCTATGTGGTTGGTTGTGGCAAATGTTACCGGATCAACAAAATTTATGGAATGATTTACAGTCAAATGTCTACATCCTAGCTGATTGAGCGTATTATATGAACGCCAGAGGTCAGAAATTATAGTCGTACCAGGCAATATACGCTCTTGTATAATTTCTAAAAGAGTGTCTGCCACCAAAACACATCTTGTATCCCTTTCCAAAGCACCAAACACCCATTGCGTTTTAACCCGATGGCCAACATTGTATTTTCTTCTGACAAATGCACTTTCATGTATCTCCACAATTCGGTTTGGCCCTCCGAGCTTAATGTTTTGTGCAACATAATATTCTCCACATATATCACGGCAAACATTTCGGTACTACTAAAGAAGAGTGGTCCGCGACCGCGCTAGCTAGTCGTGAGTAGTCGATCCTACAAGTGCGAATGCGCGTTTGCAAATGAAAACATTTACGCGTGCGCGCAAGCGCGCTCTTTTTACGGCTGAAATGACTGAATATATATAAAAAATACCGGCCTAGCTAAAGGCATCTGGAAAATGTAAAACTGGTGTCAGAGAAAAACCATTGTTCCAACGTGGGAAAAGTCCTGTTGTAGTGTTAATTCAAATTTGGCTATGGTGGATCGAATCTTCTTCATGCATGCAAGATCCACTACATATATATATATATATATATATATATATATATATGCACGAAGTGTAATGATGCTTAACAAGCATCTACCTGCTAGAAATAAGAGCTAACTTCAAATCTCAGTGTTTGAATGTTTCATTTATATATATATATATATATATATATATATATATATATATATATCCATCCATCAACATTTGTGTCTTAAACACAGCCTTAGTTTGACCTTGTGAGTGAAATCTGGTAAATGGAAACAGCACAGAGTGCTGTCGTGCACATTGCATGTATGTGTATCTCAGCAAAAATATAGAGAAAATTGCTGATAGGTGTCTCAAAGAAAGATACCTTACAATATTTATGACTCCCTCGAGTTGGTGACACTCACCTTTCATTGTTCCCTGCAATTGATTGGAAACCAACAATGCTTCACAAATGCCTATTATAAAAATATAGACATAAGTACCATTGATGATGCCTTCGTTAATTATATTTCAGACTTTTGGTACCGAGATGATTACTCACAAAATGCATGTTAAGAAACAAAATAACTGCAACAGTGACTTTTTAGTCAAGCAGAGTTAAGGCCCTTGCCTTGAGATATTTTACTCTTTTACTTGTTTCAGTCATTTGACTGCGGCCATGCTGGAGCACCGTCTTTAGTCGAGCAAATCAACCCCAGGACTTATTCTTTGGATGCCTAGTACTTATTCTATCGGTATCTTTTGCCGAACCGCTAAGTTACGGGGACCTAAACACACCACCATCGGTTGTCAAGCGATGTTGGGGGGACAAACACAAACATATACATATATATATATACATATATACGACAGGCTTCTTTCAGTTTCCGTCTACCAAATCCACTCACAAGGCTTTGGTCGGCCCGAGACTAAAGTAGAAGACACTTACCCAAGGTGCCACGCAATGGGAATGAAACCGGAACCATGTGGTTGGTAACAAGCTACTTACTACACAGCCACTCCTGTTGTTTTTTTGTAATGGTCTGAAGGCAATTGTAAAGGAATATAACGAGAAGTTCAGTATTTCATTGAATAACTAATTAGAGTTGTGTAAAAAGTAATTATTGCATATAAAACCGATGCGCTCGTGTTTGTACTAACAGAACATGGGCTGGTTACCAAAAAAAAAAAAAAAAAAAAAATTAAGGTGGGCTCCATTGTCAGTTGCTTAACTGTTCAAAACCACAACCAAATTTGCCTCATATTACAACCCTGTGATTTAGAAAAGAAAGAAAGCATACAACAGGGAGTGTAGTCCTAGATAATATTATACTTCAGATTGATAAAAAATGTGATAGCCACATCACAGGTCTGGTCGATCAAAGGCTGACCTGAGGTTAAACATTAAACAACTAACTGAAGAGTGGAGGGGAGACCAAAAGTTCTTGACAGAGGTTATTAGATGTCCTTAAGTGCTGTATCATGTTTCTGGTCAAGTCCACCTTGGACAATATTATTGCTGTGAATGACTAAGTGTATCTCATAGCACGTGGCTACTAGGTAGCTGAAACAATTTTTTCTGGTAAGTACAGTCTTTTTGGAGTATTCTTGCTCATTTTCATGATTCTGATATTTTAATTTTTTTTGTTGCAAATTTTTGAAAAAACAAGTGTCAAGGTTACAAGGAAAATGGAGAAAACTGAGTATCGTGCTGTCATAAAGTACCTTCATTTGAAAATCCATGAAGATATGGTGAGAACCTTAACAGACAATGCTCCTTCATATGCAACAATCAAACGCTGGGTAAATAAATTCCAGCGTGGCAGGAAGAGTGTGGAAGATGATCCCACACCAAGGAGACCTCCAACTGCAACCACCGAGGACAACACTGACCTTGCTCTTGGTATGATAATGCAAGATCGTCGAATATCATGTCGTCAGATAGCCGAGAGACTGGGCATCTCAACTGAAAGAGCAGACAACATTGTGACAAAAGAACTTGTGTTCTCGAAGGTTTCTGCAAGGTGGGTCCCTCGCCTTTTGACTCCTGAACAGAAATGCACCAGGTGCACTTTGTCCACGAGCAATCTGGAACTGTTTGAAGCTGATGAAGAGAATTTTCTTGCTCGTTTCATTACTATGGATGAAAGTTGGGTTCATCACTACCAGCCTGAAACCAAAGAACAAGCAAAGCAGTGGAAGCACACATCTTCTCCTAGCCCAAAGAAGACCAGGTTCATTCCTTCAGCTGGCAAGGTCATGGTGTCAATTTGTTTGGATTCTCAAGGTGTCTTGCTGATCGATTACCTTGAAAAGGGTCGCACCGTGACAGGGATGTATTATTCTCAGCTACTGAAATGCCTCCAAGAAGCAATCAAAGAAAAATGGCCGGGAATGCTCACCAGAGGTGTCCTTTTTCATCACGACAATCCTCCAGCCCACACCTCAGTGGTTGCCATGGCAACAATTCGTGATTGTGGATACAAACTTGTTCCCCATCCACCTTATTCACCAGACTTAGCTCCCTCTGACTTTCATCTATTCCCAAAAATGAAAAAAGCCCTGGCTGGTCACCATTTTGCCAGTGACAATGATGTCATAGATACTGTAGGAAGTTTCTTGGAGTCTCAAACAAAAGAGTTCCTCCACGCCAGGATAATGGTGCTTCAGCACCGCTGGAGAAAGTGTTCAGCCATCGAGGGGGACTATGTTCAAAGATAAATCATCAGAAGTCTTGTACTACGTTTTGTTTTTTTGAGGCTCAAGACTTCATACACCCCTCGTAATTACATATCTATGAAATGACATTGTAGGATGAGAGGCCAGTTCTAGCCAGCTTGAACATAAAACAGGTAAAATATCTGGGCTGGTTTAAATGCTTAGAATTCACATAAAATGATTTATTTGTAAAAATCATTTCCATCTTGTACTGGAGATCAAGAACATTATTCATGTACATATTGTAGGTACAGGAGTGGCTGTGTGGTTAAGAAGTTTGCTTCCCTACCTTGTAGTTTCATGTTCAGTCCCACAGTATGGCACCATATGCAAGTGTTTTTTACTATAGCTTCAGACCTTGTAACTAGATTTGGTAGACGGAAATCGAAAGAAGCCAGTTTTATGCGTACATGTGAGTTTATGCATAATTTTATCTTGATGTCATGTGATGATTGCAAATGTGCACCATCCTCATACACGTGAGGTTGTTTGTTTCCAGTCTTCCATGAAAAACCTGTCTGGCCAAGGGAAAATATCTTGTTTGGAAACAGGTGAGGGTTGGCAAGAGGAAGGACATCCAGTTGTAGAAACACTATTCTTTTACTCTTTTACTTGTTTCAGTCTTTTGACTGTAGCCATGCTGGAGCACCGCCTTTAGTCGAGCAAATCGACCCCAGGACTTATTCTTTAGAAACCTAGTACTTATTCTATCGGTCTCTTTTGCCGAACCGCTAAGTTACGGGGGACATAAACACACCAGCATCGGTTGTCAAGCGATGTTGGGGGGACAAACACAGACACACAAACACATACACACACACACACATATATATATATATATATACGATGGGCTTCTTTTCAGTTTCCGTCTACCAAATCCACTCACAAGGCTTTGGTCGGCCCGAGGCTATAGTAGAAGACACTTGCCCAAGATGCCACGCAGTGGGACTGAACCCGGAACCATGTGGTTGGTAAGCAAGCTACTTACCACACAGCCACTCCTACGCCTGTGTCAACAAATTCCATCTGACTAAAGCAAGCATGGAAAAGTGGATGTTAAATGATGATGATTCATTAACCAACATTAAAAAGAAATTAATTGCATTCTCTCTTCTCTCCATAACTGAGGCATTTTTCATTAGTGATGAAAATAAAGCAAAGATTAATTGAACAGAACCAACTTTGGGAAGAAAAAAAAAAAAAAAGAAAGCAATTTGGCTTTTGAAATAAGAGCCTGTCAAAATTCTATTAATAAGGGAAATTCATTTGAAGAATTTGACTTAAATAAATAACTTTTATGACAGGAAGTAAGAAAATACGGGCTTGCTGTAGAAAATAAATGAATTTATGGTACAAATGTAATTTTAAACAAGAAATGAAAATTATTCAAATGTGATATGATTTATTTTCTTAGAATACACACATCTACTTACAATGGTTATCTTTTTGTTTTGTTTGCTGTGGTGCTTTTTCTTGCTTTTTTTTTTTAATACATTTTTTTTGAACTTTTTTTAAAAATAAAATTGATTTTAAAGATCTCATCAATGCATATGTCACTGTATAACATTTTGGTTGTGACCTTTCAATTTTCTACATAACAAAAACAACTTCTCAACTTTCTCTCTCTCTCTCTCTCTCCCATTCTCACCTTTTTCATTTTAACATTGAAGTACACACTATCATTCTTGCTTTACAGTTTTTTTTTGTTCTTTTTTGTTTGTTTTTTTCTTTTGAGGGGTGGGGGAATAACAAAAAAGATGAAAATGCCAACATTATAACAGCAGATGATATTTTAGAAAATAAATTTACGTGATTTCTCTTTAAGGGGGAGCGGGGGGGG
>NC_068993.1:17209331-17222320 GCF_001194135.2 Octopus bimaculoides
ACACATATATATACATACACATATATATACATACACATATATATACACACGTATATATATATATACATACATATATATATATACATATACAATAGTTCTACTTAACTGCACAAGCTGATTTGGAAAATGATAAACAAGTAGGGACAATATAAAACAAAACCTATGTCGACTAATTAAATGCTAACAGATTTTGGTTTGATATGACTAGGCCCAAAGTTCCATGAATTTTGAAAATGAGATATTGTAATGTCTGTTTTTCTGAAAAGATTAACAACGTAGGTGAATGGAATTAAAACTGGATTGCAATCTTGAATTTTTAAGGAGCACATCTCTCATTCCGTTGTGATTGACAGGAAAGGAAGGTTTGTACAGCAGAAGCTCTTGCTATGTTCTTTCGGGAACATGTCATCCATCTTTGGTCTCCATTTGGAACCAAGCTGGCTACATCATGATGAAACACAGATGAGAGTAGTCACAGCATCTCTGACCCTCAGTGAAGATTGACTCCACAGAACACAAAACACTTTAGAAATTCTGCTCAGCCTCTGTATACTGATACACTGTAAGCAGTCTTCCTCCCTAATCAAAACAGGTTTGGAGAAGAGGGAGGTTAATTTTGTGCAACTCTCCCACACTTAAATCCAATTTCTGTGTAAATCAGCAGATGAAGATGTACTGAAAGCTGTGGTCACAAAATGCACAGTTGTCTATCGTCATATGATCATCCTTTACTGATATTGAATTAGTGATGGAGTCCAGCAGCCCCTTGGTAACTAAGTAGAGACTTCAGAGACTAAATAAACTGCGTATCTCCACAGTCCAAGGAAGAGTCTAGTAAAAGTGGCCTACACACCTTTACACTTATGTTTCTTAGCTTACTAGATGTCAAAGATACCAAACACATAAATGTAAAAACAAAAAACAACGCTCAGTCACATGGAATGTGCTAATGCTCATGGACAGCACCAAAGCAGAAAAACTGAAGAGAATGGTCCTGATTGCTAGGGAGCCAGGTCACAGAAACAAGAGCTTCACTGGTTCATGCCACAACCACCAGCAACGCTAACACACTGACAAACCCTGAGGAAGTCAAGGTAACGCTATTAGATGAATTGAACTTCTTTGTCAAGTTTATGTGAAATCAAGACAAATTTATTGCTCTTAGTGATTTCAATGCCAGGGTTAGATGTGACTATGAAAACCAGTGAGTGATCAATGACAATACTGAAATCAGAAGATACAACAGTTACAGTCTTAAGTAGAGAACATGTGCAGAGTCTCCTACTCACAAATACAATTTTTGCCTGCTTCACTACAAGACATAAAGGATGCAGTCTCACTTGGAATGGCTACACACATCAAATCCAGATTCAGTGTCTGTATACAGCCTCAGACAAGGAAACCCTTAATCAGGAAGCTGAATGTCTTGATGCAGCTCTGTCTCTATCAAAGTGACAATCTAGAGACCAAATGCGAAAAGCTTCACCTCACTTCTGCTGGTGTCAAAGACCAACTCTATTAAATGACACTGGAATAACTTGGTGCCAAATTGTACAAGTGCAAGGTTAAGTACTATAAACCTGAGAAACAGGCCTTCCTAGACCAGAGGCAGTCTTCTCAGAGCTCGTCACAATCCAAGGTGCTTTTATTACGATATGCAAGATAATCTAAGGAGAATTTCAAATGCAGGACTCAGAGTCAACAAGAGAGTGGATATTCAGTTGTATACAGATAGCGAGAATATGAGATGCTTTGCGAGCTATCTACAGCCCATAGCCAGCGTATTTCTGCTGCTGAGTACAGATAGATCAGCAGTGATGATGAACAAGAAGACCTCTGGCAAAAATTAACTGAGCAGGTCCACTCTCCTGAAATGTCCCTTCACTGACAATGGAGGCAATAAGTTACTTCAACAAGAGAGGAAAAATATATTAATCGTTAGTCATTCACAGACACAGCCATGTGTGATATTATGGTCATTATCCCTAAGCATGAATATTTCACGATTATTATTAGAGATGTGATGTGAAATGCTTACAATTAAGAATTGAAACCAAATTGCAGATTCAGTTTTTTTTAGAATTCACCTCTACATACAATGGTATTCCGAATGTTATTACTAATTTGTTCATTTTAATATCTCCAATTTAAAAGAATAGCCTATATAAATATCTTATAAAACTAACTTGACTGAAAAGAACATAAAAAAAAAAATGCATTTTTAAAAATAGTTTCCAACGAGGTCGCTATTTGTCAATTCATTCATGAGTGGATATGAAGAAGGAAAAAAACCAAGAGTTATTATTCCTTGACAGAAAGGAAGAGTAATGACAATTTGACTTCACTGACACAGCCACAACCTTGACTAGGATGATAAGAGGGTTTAACCAAATGAAGTGATGCAGCTTAAAAAAAAAAAAAAGACTTATGCTGATGACTGGTTGGAAAACAAAGTGATCTACTTGAAGGACTTAATTGGCACCCTTTAAGGAAATACTCTTTATAAAAAAATTTTTTTTAATTTCCAATTAGCGCTTCTGAGTAAAAATTTTTTAATTTTTTGGTAGTGTAAGACAGTTACGAAAAAATTCTAGCAAACTGAAATTTGCACTGAAGATAATTCTAAGAATTAATATAAGACAAACATTCTATCAACCTTTAATGCTGCCTATAAGTATTTTATATAGGGGCAAAAATAACATCACTTTATAACAGTATGCAGGCACCTCTTGATAGTTGTAAGTGGAAACTCTTAGCTCAAAGTTGGATGATAAATACTATCTTTGTAGTTAATAATTTCTTTCTTAGATACAAAGCAAGTTTAGTAGTAGAGAAATATAGTTGAGTCAATCTCAGCATATTTCTGTTATTTATTTTTTTAACCAACATAGATTTTTTTCAAGTTCATTACATTTTATGGCCAAATTAAATATTTTGTTCAAAATAAACACCAGTTTTAAAGATGGAATGAAGAAAACAAACTACAAATACTGTTCATGTCCTCTTGAGTATAAATGAAGACAAAATTAAAAACATAAATAAAATAATTAGTGTTGGACCATTTCTCCACACAATGAGATGATAAAATTATACTTTACTACTAACTTACACTTTGCTGGAAATTTTCCCAGTAACTTTTTTTTTTCCACAATATATATTTTTTGTATTGTTCCCCATTAATGTTTGTTTTTTTTTAATATTTTTAAAATTTTTTTTTTCTTTTATACTAAATAAACAAATATTATTCCTAACAACTGGACTTGAAAAAACTTCAGGTTAAAAAAATATTTGAGAGAAAACTCACCGGGTGTTTAATATCTATAGATAAAAACGAAACACATAATTGACATGCATGGCAAAGACTAATTCGAATAGCCAATGTTGTCACACATGAAAGGAAAGGGATGGGGGAAAGCTGGAACCAATAGAAAAGCAACAAGCATGTGAGGAAGCTAGCTATATGGTAATTGCAGACAAGACAAGCTGTGGAGTTGGTTAAACAAAACAGTAACCAAATCTCAATAATTTCCAAAAAAAAAACAAAAATGTAAGTTAAAAGTAAGCCCTGATTCTTATTGGTTAAAGAAACAACAACGAAAAAAAAAAAACTTGATTTCCTAATAAGAAGAGTTAAATAGATATTCATGCCCTAGCAAAAGTCATAAAGTTATGTTAAATGGTTATGATAGACAATTGAAACTTGGTCAGATTCAAATCCCCTGGATGTACTATTGAACCAAGGTTGTAGTAACTAAGAGTATATTATAAATGCATGAAGCAAAGCATTTTGACATAACAAAAGCTGTGTGTGCTTTCAGTGAACAGGCAATGTAACAAAGTAGTTGAAACTGGAACTAAAAACCAAATTCAGTTTGCAGAGGAGAGAACATAGTGTCATATTACACAGAACTCGCTCACACCATAACAATAAGGCTTATCTCTTCAAGAAACAAAAAAAAAAGGAAAAAGAAAAGAAAAAAAACATGAGAAAAGAAACAAATGACTTTTTTTTTTTTTTATCAATATAAATATTGATGTACCCTAATAGTCAGTCTGCTGAAGAACAAGATTACAAGATTATATGTAATGCCCAATATGTAAACCAAATAAATTGATCTGAATAGAACAACCATGTAGATATACCTAAATGTGTGTGTGTGTGTGTGTATAAAATGCATTATGTATACGTGTATATATACACAAACACAAATGTGTATGTATGTGTGTATATATATATATATATATATATATATATATATATATATATATATAAGTGTACATACACAGACGAAAAGTCCTATAAATAAGGCAGAGTATAAACTAAAATGGTGACTTATTTATAGGACACATGGTATATGTGCATGTGAGGGCATAAAATAAAATAAATATGTTAATATTTTGATTGCAAATTGAAGTTTAGAAAGGCCTAATGTTAACATGTATGTGTACATGTGTAAAGTTTTTGTTTTATGTTGTACAAAAACATAAATGCTCAATACTCCTTTGTGTTAAAAGAGTGTGTGTGTGTGTGTGTGTGTAGCAATAGTAGTTTCATTTGGTTTATACAAGTAACAAATTCATCAAACAGCAAAGAAAAATGTTCTGCTGATAGATACAAAACCATACAGAAACACAAGAACAAATGGATTTTTGTACCAAGATGGAAGAAGAGGGGAGGAGAAATAACAAAGAGGGTAAAAAATAAAACAATGATGAAACATCTTAAAACTAGATTTTTGCAATTGTACACCTGTTCCTATTAATGACTGAAATGCTTCACTATGTGGCATTTTTCCTCGATTGCTTGATACAAATTGTCTATGGTAATTAGAAGTGGCTCTGAAGCTTTATTTTTCATTTTTATTTAGTATAGTTTCATATAATTTTCCTTTGTTTACAGTATTTTGCTGTGGACATTTTAACCACCCACTACATTTTTATTATTATACCTTAAAAGAAAAATCTTCAATTTTTTTTGTTTTAAATATCAGCTTAAGTATCAATCAAAAGATTTTTGAAATTACAAAACGAAAATATTTTAATCATAAACCAATTTAGAGTAAGGATATTTACAAATGCAGTACATTTTTCTGCATACAAATCTAATTTGCATATTAAATATTTTGTTTGCATTTGTAATTATATTTTTGTCCTTTAAAATTTTTGAACAAAACAATGCTTTCAAGTGTAAAGAAAATATATGTATAATTAAAACTTAAACTGCAAACACAAAACATTTATATAGATAGAAACAAGTACTGCAGTTATAAATTATCTAACCCTAATCAGTTTTTGATTTTTAAAAATTAATTATTTTTCTGCAAATTCTGAATACCTGGTGTTCAAAGTATAAAAGACTGAAGAGTATAATAAAAAAATAGTTAGTGGTGTGGGAGTAATCCACACTGAAATGAATAAGTGCTTAAGTTTCTCAATAACAATATCTGTCCCTATATATTTGATCAATTGTGACCTTATAAGAAGCCAAAAAAATCGACGTAGTTATGTCCCTTTATTTGGATTCCTTGGTTACCCATATTTGAACTCGAAGCTTTAAAACTGTACTGAATTCACCACACACACACATGTCAAGCACAAAATACTGACATATATTATGTATCAATGGAAAAGAGTGTGATATTAGTTTTTGCTTATCCCCAAAGCCAGCTATGACTGAGGAGATATATGTATGGTCAATGCATATCTATCTAATCTTTTTGTAGTTGTATACTCAGAGTATTCTCTCCAATATGTCATTTTTGTTTAAGATAACAGTATGTGTTCGTGTGTGTGTATGTGTGGGTAAGCCTCATATTTATTACTGAACTGAAAACTCATTAAAAATGGATAGAAGTTTTGTAATAAATATTGATCCACCTGACAAAAAGATGTCATAAGGTCATTACAATTCTTAAACCTACATCGAGCTGTACAAGTTTGTCTCCAGGCAAAGTCGAGCATCTACGATCAGCAAATCAAGCAGATTGAAGGTTCATTTGCATATTCTTCAGTCTCTTGGACAGTACATTGAAGAAAAAAAGTCTTAGTAGACTGCAACTACATAGTGTCTCTCTCTTTCTCTCATTTTTATCCCACCATCTCAACTGTTCTCCATTAACATGTACTTTCAGATCTAATCAAGATTATTCCACTTCGGATACAAAAAAAAAAAAAGACAATGTTAAATGAAACGCTACTTGTTTGCTTTATAGGTTTTATTGTTGTTGGTGATGATGGTGTTGATGTCATAAAATTCTAATAATAATTCTCCAGTTTGAATGATAACAATATCTTTTATTTTATTATTTTAATAGTCCTCTTTTGGGTTTATTATAGCCTTTCAGAGATAAAATACTTCGACGACATACAAAACAAATGGGTTTAAAAAAAAACATAACCAAGCACAAGTGAACCAGCTTTACCTTGTTTGTTTGTTATCTAAAAATGTCAATTATCCCCAGTTACTCGTTGAATATGCTACGCTAACATCCCTGATAGAACTACAAATACACTAATTGATGGGAAGTGTCTCTCCGTTCCATCCCTCTTTCTTTTCTACAATTACAAAAGTAATAATAGAACAGGAAGAGGGAAACAAAACAAAGAGAGATAGGGAAGATATAAGGATGCAGAAAGAGGGGGGAAAAAAAGGGAGTAAGAAGGAAAAGAGAGAGAAAGAGAGATTTTTTTTTCTCTAGAGACAAATGAGGTAAGTTTTTCTTCAGGTAAAAAATACTGCCAAAAATAATGTTTTGTGTTTGCTTGTTTTTTGCTTCATTTGAACTAACAATGTGAAAGAAAACAGAAGAATGAAATGAAAAAAAAAAGAAAAATAAAAAAAAAAAAACGAAAGTGAAATAAAAATAAATGCATATATCACAGTCATCAAGAATGTTGAAGTTTATCAAAGATTTGAAGGTGCTGTGCCTTGGTTGCTGCTAACAATAAGATCAAGCATATATTCAAGGTGCTCAGAAGATATCTGATGAAAAACTTCCTGGTGAAATGGGACGTTGGGTAGCAACACTTTGAGAAAGGTCATTGTCTTTTGCTGCAAGGATAAGAGACACTTCTCTGGTGACTTACACAAACTTACTTTCATGTCCAGCAACATGGCTTGACCCTGTAAGGTATTAATGTTTATTTTATCCACACTGGTATTGTCTGCACCCATGGAACATAAAGAAGTGGGTAATGATGATGACGATGAAGACGACGACGAAGAAGATGATGATGATGATAATGATGAAGATGACAGAGGTAATGAAGTTTTTTCAGATGACACTGGTTTACCTGTCTCCACCAGAGAAATAGCTTCACTGATTAAAACGTCCACATCCTCTGAGTCAGTTCGAATAGACTCCAGAAATGGATACAGTTTTGGAAATAATACTGAAAACAGCAAATGTAACTTGTTACGCAATGAGATTAGTCTTAATGTATTCTGAACAAAAGGCTGGGAGTTACCAGGCAACTTATAAGCACACGACCGTGATCGCCGCCGCCTCTTTTTCTCTGGTGACGAAGACATACAGCATGGACACATACGCCTTCGCCGTATCCGAGGACCTTCCTGTTCGCAGTTGGTAAAATAGTTATAGGTATAAGACGGTCGTTTATTGGCCTTGCGTCGTGTCTCTTGCACTTTAGTAATTTTGTTTACGTGTTCTAGGGGGTCAACACTACAGTTGCTGCCACTGCTAAAGGCAGAGTCTTCAGAAAAACAACCCTGATGGGAGTTCTTGTCATAAGAATTACCAACAGGGTCGCTATCTAACTCGGATTTAAGTGTTTCAGAGTACATACTATGCTTTAAGCAATCAATGGACTGGTCAGCCAAGTTGACACAGATCTTAGAGTCAGTTGAATTTGCTACCTTCTCTTGATGCAATAAAAGGCTACCTGTGGTGGTCTTTGGACATTTTTTACTAGGGTCAACTGAGGATTCACTAGAGGCAACGTCATGTTTTTCATTCGCAACAGAAGTGTTTAGACGGTTTTTTACAGTCTCTGAGTTCTTAAACAGAGAGAATATATTTTTTTCTTCGGACTTCCAATGAACATCACCAGATTGTTGGTTTTCAGGAATGCAATGTTCATTTTCAGAAATGGAATTATTATTATTATTATTGGTGCAAGAAGATTTTTTAGAACAAGAATCAGGAATAATTAAGTTTTCAGGTAATTGACCATGTTGACATTTATCAGAACCTGGCTTGAAAACATCGCACAATCGCACATTTTTCAGAATGCGACGTTCCCCAGTGGATCCAGTAGACACAGGACATTCAAGAGGTTTACGCCAAAAGCGAACATACTTTCGCCTAACAAGGCTGCAGGCAAGTTGTTGTAGTGACTTACTATTTGCTGAGTTGAGGTTTTCTGCAGATATAGAGTGTGTTGAGTTATCATTACATTCATCATGGCTAACTTCCACGGAAGAATGGTCTTCCTCCATGTGTCCATTCAGTAATTTTTCTTTCAGTGTATTGTCAAGTATGCTGTCGCTGGATTGCGTCACAGAGAAAGGAGTGGGCGATTGTTCAGGTGAGTCAGCAGAATACACAAACAACTTCCGTTTAAATTCAGTGCTTGGAGACTTTTTCAACTGGGAGTATTTTTTAACAACTCGTTTACAAGTCAATTGTTTGGGTGAGGTCTTACAGGGCACACGGGTCAGTTTCTTGTGTATGCCCTCTGATAGTTGCCACTCATCAAAACACTCACTAAGACGTTTGATACAGACAGTGGGACGGGCAGAGTTTAGGACACTATTAAAAGGCCCCCGGATGGTAGAAGTTTCAACAGCCATCACTGATAAAGGAGATCTGTCAGAATTATGGCCACATACAGACTCCTTCAAAGCACAGCTAACATGTCGGCTAACTTCAGCAGTTAAAGAGTAAACATCATATCGAAGGTGTTCTCCAGATCTTTGTAATTTCGTTATCCAAATTGTAAGATACAGCACAGGACTATACAGAACCTGAAGGATCAGGTGTTCATGTGCAATACCATGTAGATATTGCACAAGATTGTAAAAAGATGAACAATTTTGTAGTGATTCGTTTGAGTTTGTAACTGGAACCAATAATGCTGCCACTTGTGCAAGCCAATGGAAACATGGCAACAGGAATTCATCAATAACAGAAGACAGATAAGCGAAATGGCAACAAGAATGTTGAGAAAGTTGTTTACAAGGCCATAAAGAGAAATGTTTTACACTTTGAATAGTCATATGAAGATGCAATCATGTCTAAAAAGACCTGAAAATAGAAAAAAAAAAGGAGAGGAATGTAAAACACCAATAGCAATAGAAAATAAAAACTTTATTTAGCAAACTAAATAAAGCTTAAACAAAATCAACAATTTTTTTTGTCATGGAAAAGAAGACTGTGTAAATTAATGTTCTTCCACCTTAGTATGTTATAGCTTACTTTCTGCACTATATATACATATATATATATATATATATATATATATATATATATATATATATATATATATATATATATATATAATACTTTTGTGAAAAACAATACACACGTTGCTTGTTTTCACTTTTTCGAGATCAGTGAATAATTTCACTGGAAAAAGCTAAATATATATTTGCAAAGAAATATCTTTTGCATCGAAGGTCGGCGATTGTCGTACGCTGAGGACGGGAAAATACCCAGAAACTTGAGTCCGTACGTATCGCAGATCAAGATGGGAAAGATAACTTCCCTTTGCAAATATAGACAGGACACAGATGTGTGTCGATAGCCAGCTGGAGGAGATGTTCTCCTGGGGCTAAAAGCAACAGTAACATCCACCCTTAGGGGTCAGCCACATTTAAGTGGCAAATATAATACACAAGAGTTTACTCATTAATTTGATGCTAAAGTTTTGATCATAATTTTTTCTGTAAGCATTTGTGATGCTGTAACCTTCCTACACCTGGGTCACTGTGTCTAACTTTACTCTCTGTCTGGGCTCCCAAGCAATAAAGTAAACAATTGCATATACAGTTCAAGAGTAAGGATTTCTGGCAAACTAATCGACAGAATCTGCTGCATCTTTTTTTCTATGTGCCAGTAATCCAGCAGAGATGGCATTTAACTTATTCCCACTATAGCAGGAAAATGGCATGACTGGATTAACTTTCAATACAAGCAGGAGTGTGTGTATGCATGTGTGTGTTAAGCAATGCTCTACCCTTTGTCTTTTACTAGTTTCAGCCAGCACTGGTTTTTAACCAATTGTAGCAATCCCAGTATTTTTTATAGTTCTATATTTACTGATTGGTAAAGTTACCATTATGATTTAACACTGATTTTCTTACTAAGAAGATACCAACTAAACCAGGACTATAGTAAAAGACATTTATCCAATGCGCCACACACTGGGAATGAACCCAGAACCACTTGGTTACAAAGTGAACTTATTGACCACAGCCATGTTGGTATTAAAGTTATTTTGTAATATTTGTATTGCTTGTAGGTTCTGATAAGTTATAACATACTAACAAGTTACTCTTTACTACTTCTTCATTATACATTCCTTATGATTTCAAGAAAATCTTAGCATAGAGGTATGGCTATGTGGTTATGAAATTCATTTCATAAATTTGTGATTGGGTTCAATCCCACTGTACTGCACTTGAGGCACATGTCTTCTATTATGACTCAGAACTTTGTGATTCTAAAACTTAAACATTTGGCTATGTGTATGATATCTTAATATAAAGTACTTTGTCTTTTAGAGCTGCAGCTGACATAAGTATCCATACTTTGTATCCTATAAGTACATATCATAATTACAGTCTTAACTAACTCATAATCACAATTACACTTAACTCACTTATAACCCAGCCCACGGAAAGTGGAATTTGGGAAATAGAAACTGCGCAAAAGCTGTTGCATGTGTTTACATCTAAAAGCTTGTGCTGTTTATGCCCTGTAACTTAGCTGTTCAGTAAACAGTGGTCAATGAAATAAGTTACATAAAAAGTTGGCTCAAAGACATTGCCTCAGTATGGGCACATTCCAGTAACAGGCTTTCAATGACAAGTGCTCCAGTTGTTCAACCAACAAAATTATCTATTCATTGGATTACTATGTAATCAGCCGAGTATTTCAGATGCTCAAACATCTGGTCATGAGAAATATTACTTTACTTGGAAAACAGGTAAGAGTTGGTGACAGGAAGGGCATCTTGCTGTGAAAAATCTGCCTCAACAAAATCTGATTGATGCAAGCATGGGAAAGTGGACATTAAAATAATATATGTATGTATGTATATATGTGGTGATATCACGTAAAAAGCATTCTGTACATTCTGTGAAGTGGTTGGAGTTAGGAAGAGCACCCAGCTGTTGAAACTATGTCTAAAAAGAATATGGAACCTGGTGTGACTCCTGTCAAACTGTCCAACTCATGCCAGCATGGAAAACGGACATTAAATGATGATGATGAAACTCTTAACATAATCCTCAAGCAGAATCAATACGAAAGTATTACAAGGCTGGACCTTTCAGTTAGATTTCCAGTGCATTCAATGGGCTTCGGACAGCTTACATTCATCCCACCACTTTAGCAGAAAGCATATGCCCAAGGTGCCACACGGGGATCCAATACAGGACCCTGTAATTCTAAACAAACTTCTTTATCATTTAGCAACACACATACAATCTTAGGTAAAAGTAAATATTTTCTCTTTTAGAGCTGCAGCTGATGTAAGTGTCCACATTTTGATCCTGTCACAAGTGCATTTCACACTCACAGTCAACACTTAACATCCAGCCCACATAACTGTATATAGAAACCCACATCATGTTAAGTAACATTTGTACAGTGTAGCTGATGAGTGTTTCTCATTTCTTTATTGCCCACAAGGGGCTAAACATAGAGGGGACAAACGGGGACAGACAAGGGGATTAAGTCAATTACATTGACCCCGGTGCGTAACTGGTACTTAATTTATCATCACCCGAAAGGATGAAAGGCAAAGTCGACCTCGTTGGAATTTGAACTCAGAACCTAACAGCCGACGAAATACCGCTAAGCATTTCATCCAGCGTGCTAACATTTCTGCCAGTTCACCACCTGATGAGTGCTTCTGTCAAGTGAAATGCTTGAGTTGAAACTCATGTGATAGGAGATGTAAACTAACTAACTTTCAATACACCAAGATATTAAAAGTTCAAGAAACTCTTGCATTCCAGTTTCTAATGGGACTTGTTCATCTCTTGATCTTCAGTAGAAATTTTATGAAGTTACTGTGTGGGATTCTTTGTATATGTCATGCTATCAAATTATATACAATCTAAAACAGTTTAAATGTTGATCCACTTCTCGATTACACTAAAATATCTGGAAGTCAGCCAACTGCTTTTGTAGAATTTTGCTCGGAAAAGGTCTTATATGCACACAATTGTAGAAGAAACATTATACACGGTGGTGCACCAGCATGACCGCAGCCACTTGGCTGAAACACATAAATAAATAAATAAATATAATAGGTGCAAACATTGCTATGTATTTAAGAAGTTTGCGTCTTAACCATGTTTCTGGGTTCAGTCCCACTGCATTGCACCTTGGGCCAACCAAAGTCTTATGAATGGATTTGGTTGATAGAAATTGAAAAGAAGCCTGTTGTGTATGTCTGTGTGAGAGAGAGAGAGAATGTTTGCATCCTCTTGTCTTGGTATCACATGATAATTGTAAATGGGTGTCACTGTCTTTCATTTTCAATATTCAAAGAGGACATGTCCAGCCATGGGGAAATATTACCTTGCTGGGAACACCTATGGGTAGGCAACAGAAAGGAAATCCAGTTGTAGAAAATTTACGTCAGTTATCTCCATCTGACCCATGCAAGGATGGAAAAGTGGACGTTAAAACAATGACAACGATTTTATATGTATATATATATATATATATATACACACACACATGATGCCTTTTGCTTTTAAACTCAGTGACTCATCATTACATAATACTAATAAA
>NC_068993.1:17222330-17234423 GCF_001194135.2 Octopus bimaculoides
CCATCCTTGTTAACTTTGTATCGTCTGTTTGGATGGTTTTTTTTTGTCCCTTTTTTGTATCACTTGACTGTCTGGATGTTTTGCGTTCTTGTCCCATTTTTGTATTTTTTATATATAAATATATATATATATATATATACACACACACATGATGCCTTTTGCTTTTAAACTCAGTGACTCATCATTACATAATACTAATAAAATTGTGGAACAGGTATCATAGGTAAGGTCCTAACGAGCTTAGTCAATGATAGTTTCAATTCCCAAGTGTGGACGTTTTACTTCATTTGACTGTGTGTATGGCAATACATAGAAGTGTGTAATGCCCTACACACATATAACGGGGTTCTGATATGAGAGTTCCAGTGTTTTGAGAAATGTGGAATTACCAGGTTCTCAGGTTTGCCCTGTCACAGAGTAGGAGCACCTGTGAATGTCCCAGCTAAGGGTTAATTAGCACGATTCACTAAGTGTGCGGGATCCCTACTTCTCGTTAGAACTTCCTTCTAAAAAAACGTCAAGTGCTATTTCTAGCAGTCTCAACCTCTGCTGTGCCACTGGCTTTATAGCTGATTGCCCTAAAAATGGATTCAGTGCTGTGCAACACTTTCTCCACTCACAACAGATTCACACACAAGGACTTCCTAGACATTTGCACAGACTTACTGGGTTGAGGAACTGGTCTTGCTCAGTCGCAAGTTGACGTCCACCATATGCATGCATGTACATCAGAAAGTAAAAGTATTTCAAATTTCATGTCAATTAAGGATTTTTCATTTGGATGAACCCTAATTCAAGCCCTCTCTCTCTCTCTCTCGCTCTCAGTGAACATTCTCATCAAATCACACAAATCAAATTATCGAATCAGTATTAAAGAAAGAAAAGATAACGAATTAATTTTTTACCTTGGTGAATACCAAAGACGTTCAGAGCAGCAACAACACTGAAATTTAATTTCCTGTAAAAGGAAAGAGAGAAAAAAAGACAACCACATGAGAAGCAATTCAAATTTTAATCGGATATTTTTATCCGACGAAATAACGTGATGAAGAGGGAATGATTGACAGACAATATTAATTTAAGAGATATATGAACCACGTGGTATTCAATAATTATTGCATTAATAAAAATATATATATATATATAACCTAATGTATGTCAGAGAAACAGAATTTATCCGTTACATGTTCAAGTTTAAAGACCAGTGAGGTGTCCCCATCGTAGATAGAACAAAATACAATCATTGGATATATGAGCGGTTTTCTTAGCATTCAATGAGATTGGTTTACAGCTGTTTGTCCATTCTTAATGCAGATAACGTGGACGCACACACACACACTATATATATATATATATATATATATATATATATATATAGGTACTATTCATATATATATGAAATACATACGCATGCACGATACATATACACATAAGCACGTTTATACAAACACACACGATTCACTGATCTGTTAAAACACTGAAATAAGATTTCATTCACTTCCTCCGCCAGCATCCAAGTGTTTGCAACATTTCACGTGTTTGTCCCACCTAGTCCCACAGAATCCCGCTCTTGGACCAGTGTCATGCGTGGTCTTACCCAAATGCAGTAATTGCAGTCTCTATAGTAAGCTTTAAAAGCCCACCCGAGGCTACAATGTATATGTATATATATATATATATATGGAAAGAGTAAGCAGAATATGAAAGGAAACCTTACCTAGACTGTGTAAATTTTCGGTAATGTTGGATGGGAAACTACGGAAAATGAAAGGTCTCCTTTGCGAAGTACCTGGAAGGATATGCAAAGAAGATTATTTACAGAAAATACCTTCAATATCTCGAATTGAAACATACAGAAATCATAACATTTCTAAAGAGAAATAAATAACTATACATATATATAAGCACCAAGGTAAACGGGATCGAAGGATGTGGACTTCTGTTGCGGTATATAAATAAAATTTAAATGAAAAAAAAATCCGAGCATCGTGATAGTACCGGGCTTCTATATACATATATATTTTTTTATAAATATCTATAATACTGCAGAAATTTAAACTCCTATAACATATATATATACATACATGAGTTCTTATTGATCGTCTTCTAGCAGGTGATAATGAATGCCACGGCTGAAATTAGCCGTCATTTTAAAAATAAAAAGACACCTTCGTCATCATTAGAATAAATATTACAAAATGACGTTACTGTTCAAATCTGAAATTTAGCGACTTCCTGTAGACACGAAAACAAACAGGAGTTATTCCCCTTGCTGACAGCGCACCCCCTACCTCTCTCTCCACATAAAGTACTGTGTATATGTGCGCGCGCGAGTTTTAGGGGATGTCCTGAAAATCGAAGAGGCTGTATGGTAAGACCTCCCAACTACATAGTTCTGAGTTCAGTCGTACTTCATGGCAACTTGGGCGTCTAATCTTTTACTATAACCCTGAGCCGACCAAGCCATGTGATGGATTTCAAACAGAAACTGAAAAAAAGCCCGCCATATATATGTATGTATACATCTATGTGTGTATCTTAGTGTTTTTCTCATCACCACCGCTTGACAATCGGAGTTAGTTTGTTCACAGCAATTCGGCAAAAAGAGACCCACAGAATAAGTACAGGTGTCGATTCTTCTACGAAAGCATTGCACGGTCAGAGCCCCAGTCGAAAGACTAAAACCAGTGAAAGATAAAAGACAACTGTACCCTGTATTGAGTCAACAGACTGTTTTTGAAATTGGCTAATTTGCATAAGGTGTTAAAAATAGTTTCCCTCATTTTTTAAAGTTGATTGCTAAAAATTAAACATACTGTTTTAGAAGTGTATTAATTTTTGTACCTATATCTTTTATATAAAATATATTCTTTGCTTTTCTTCGTTAATTTTCATCCTGTAAACGCTATATATGGTACAATATGATACATTTTAAGAATTTTAGGTGGATTAATAAATATCAAACAGACTTTGCAACAGAAGTTAATTTGAATCTGTTAAATACAATTTAGTTCTTTAATTTTCATAGTTTATTTTATATTTTAGGTATATATATTTAGACTGCTTCCAGAAGTCTGGTCCTATAGTACCGGATAATTGGTCCGGTACTGTTGATAGAGCCGCAACGTCAAGGGAGAGCAGTAGTATCTAGGTCTATTTTTGTTGGTTCTTTTCGTCTATTACGTTTTAAAGAATGTCAGATTAGCAAAAAAGGGAAAGAAAGAAACTGAAACCATATCTTTTATATTTTACTTGTTTCAATCATTGGACTGCAACCATACTGGAAAATCATCTAGAAGGGTTTTAGTCCAACAGATAAACCCCCAATATTTCTTTTCTCTAAAGTCTGATGATACTTATTCTGTCGGTTTCTTCGCCAAGTCACTAAGTTATGGGGACGTAAACAAAACGGTACTGAGGGACTAACAAAGACAAGCATATCTCTCTCTTTCTCTCTCTCTCAGATTAGATAAATAGATATGCGCGCGTGACAAGCTTCTTTCAGTTTCGGCCATCCAAATCCACTCAAAGATTTCGTCGGCCCGGGGCAACGGAAGACACTTGTCGAAGATGTTACGCTGTGAGACTGAACCCGGAATCACGTGGTTTAGAAAACAAACAGCATATCACCCCCACCCCCCCACGTGTATAATATAATTTATAAAAAAAATTAGACAAATCACTCGGGGATGCCATAAGTAGTTGAGGTAGTATAACAATATTTAATTGCAGGGAGGCTCACCGCATTAAATGTCTGAAACACACACATGGATCTATCTGTGTGTGTGTCCCCTTTCATTCTTTTATTTGCTTCGGCCATTGGACACTGGTCACGCTGGGGCACCGCTTTGAAGGGTTTTAAGCCAACCAAATCGAATCTAGTATATATTTTAAAGTCTGGTGATACTTATCGTAACAGTATATTTTAACCGAGTCGTTAAGTTAGCGGGGCGTAAACAAACCAACACCCGTTGTTAAGTGGTGATACACACACATATAGAACAGACGTACATTATTATTACTTGTCATTTAAACCACCAAAAATTAACACTGAAAATAATAACAATCAAGTGTATGTATGTGTATATATATATATATATATATATAGCGTTCCTACATAAAGTCGGAAATTATTTAGTGCGTCGTATGTCTTTAGCATTGTAAATGACGGTTCTCAAAAAAAAAAATAATAATAATAAATGTGGGTGTGAGAGAGCGACAGATTTGCCCCACACGCGTTTTCATATTTTTATCATTTTCGATTTCTTTTAAAAACGAAAAGAATTACGTTTTAAACGTCCGAACTTATGATTCTTGAAAAACATGCGAAACTTTTGACCGGCAACATCAATATCCCCACAACCACACAGAATCGTAATCTGCGATGTTTAAAATGTATCTAAAGAAATGGTTTTTGACACAAGTTAATTTCTTTAGGAATACGTGTGTGTGTGTGTGTGTGTGTGCGTGCATTCATATACACATACATACACACACACACGGGTGTCTACTCTTTTCGTCTACCAAAGTCATTCACAGGGCATTTAGATGGTTCAGAACTATAACAGAAAACACTTGCCCCCAAGTGTCGTGCAGCAGAATGAATCCATGTGATTGCGAAGCAAACTCGTTGACCACAATGCCATAATAGCATCATATATTTTTCTCATAATTATAGTGTGTGTGGAATAGTGTGAAACACTGTGCCACCGTACAATGAAAAATATACACTCCTTAACTAACATTGTCAAAATGTAGATATTCTATATCTTTTTATTTATTGTTAGCGTACTAAATGCTACAGCTGGCCAGACAAATAGATGTCATTTGTGTGACATTAGTATCCCAAGAAAAGACACTGAACACCTGCTGGTTCTATCCACATGCCTAACAGAGAGCTCACATAAGGTCATAACAACTGCTTTAGTAATGAGAGTAATGACATATAACAGAGAGAGGTTTGTACCTCAAAAACTAGATAAGTCGCAGCTGTTTCAAACTGCAATATCATCCAGTTGTTTGTTGCATTTTGGAAATGTCTTCTTTACCGCTAATTAAACATGTAAGCTGATCACAATTATTTTCACTCTTTTATCATTATTTACTTTAGAGTATCTAGATAGGCACAGGCGTAACTGTAATGTTAAGAAGCTTGCTTTCCAACTATGTGGTTTCAGGTTCAGTCCCACTGTGTGGCACCTTGGGCATGTCGTTTAATATAACCCCTGGCTGTGAGTGGATTTGGTAGATGGAGACTGAAGGAAGCTTGTATATGTACATACATGTGTGTGTGTATATGTATATATGTGGAGGCGCAATGGCCCAGTGATTAGGGCAACGGACTCGTGGTTTCAATTCCCAGACCGGGTGTTAGTGTTTATTGAACAAAAACACCCAAAGCTCCACGAGGCTCTGGCAGTGGGGGGAGGAACCCTGCTGTACTCTTTCACCACAACTTTCTCTCACTCTTACTTCCTGTTTCTGTTGTACCTGGATTTCAAAGGGCCAGCCTTGTCACACTCTGTGTCATGTTGAATCTCCCCCAAGAACTACGTTAAGGATACACGTGTCTGTGGAGTGCTCAGCCACTTGCATGTTAATTTCACGAGCAGGCTGTTCCGTTGATCGGATCAACTCAACTGGAACCTTCATCGTCGTAACCAACGGAGTGCCACAATTATATATATATATATATATATATATATGAGTGCATGTTTAAGTGTGCGCATCTCCTGTTCTTAACATTGCAAGACAGATGTAAATGAGTGTCACTATAAAAGCATTGTCGTTCATTTCTAATCTTCTACAAAAACATATCTGACCATGAGAGAATATTACCTTACAAGGAAACAGGTGAGGATTGGCAACAGGAAGGGTATCCAACCAATGAAAATCTGCCTCGACAGCCTGTCTGACCCATGCAAACATGGGAAAGAGGATGTTAAAAGTGATGATGATGATATCAAAATCTTTCATCAAACACCTGTAATTTCAGCACTAAATTGTATATGACATCTATTGGAGCTTTATCGTCTAAGTTGGTCAACAATTTATATAGGACAATGATGATGCTGCCTCATGCACATGACCTAGACGCTAAATTCTTGCTAATTCAGCCTACCTAACTCCATGAATAGATGTCATCATCATTTTAATATCTTAATTTTCCAAGCTTGCATAGGTCAGATGAATTTGTTGAGGCAGATTCTCTACAGCTGGATACCTTTCCTGTCACTAACACTCACCTATTTTCAAGCAAAGTAATATTTTCCCATGGCCAGACACATTTTTCATGGAAGACTGGAAATGAACAGCCTTGCTTGTATAATGATGATGCACATTTACAACCATCACATGATGTCTAGAATGTGGTACAAATACACACACACACACAAATGCATGCAGAACAATCTTCTTTCAGCTCCTGTCTACCAAATCACCCACAAGGCTTTGGGTGATCCAGTACTATAGTAGAAGACACTTGGCCAAAGTGCTGCAGAGCTGGACTGAGCCAGAGACCACATGGTTGGGAAGCAAGCTTCTTAAACAACACAGTCTTATCTGCATTGTAAATCATGTTTCATGAACTGGCAGTAAATGGATTTCATATAGGTTTTTGACAATAAATAGTCGAGTTGTTAGATCAACAAAACTATCTTCTCGTCAAATTACTACTGTACAAGACATTGAGTAATTCACAGACACTTGTACTCTTAACCTTTCTGACAACATGTTTTAAAGTGATCTAAATTAGAACTTTCTATCTTTTATCTTTCACTTGTTTCAGTTGTTGGACTGTGGCCATGCTGGGGCACCAACCTGAAGGATTTAGTCGAACAAATCGATCCAGTATTTTTGTTTTTGAAGTCTGGTACTTGTTCTGTCAATCTCGTCTGTCAAATCACAAATCTACAAGGATATAAACAAACCAACACTGGTTGTGAAGTAGTGGGGGAGGGGGACAAACACAAAGATACATAACACACAATGGGCTTCCACACAGTTTCCATCTACCAAATTCACTCACAAGGCTATATAGTAGAAGACACTTGCCTCAAAGTGCCATGCAGTGAGACTGAACCCAAAACCACAAGGTAGCAAAGCAAGCTTCTTAACCACTAAGACACCATGTTAATTTCATGTAGAATAGAAGTTATTTTACTAATTTCATTATCTTCAAAATTAAATGAAATAAAGGCAATGTATTTCAACAGAAATATGGCAACAAAAGGGTTAATGATTCCTCAAAGAGGAGAATCAAAGTGTGACATTGTGCAACAAGGCTGTCCATTCAAATTATAGGCATACTCCAACCAATAAGCTTCCACAGTTTCCCTCAACCCAATTTCGCTAATCAGAAAGGTTTGTATCAATCAGAAGGTGCAGTAGAAGAAACTTGGCTGAGGCACAAGTCCCTTAACCCCTTGGGGGTTGTTGCAGCCATGCAGCATATGTAGAACAAGAGAGCCTGGCAGAGCCCATCCCTCTCCAGGCTAAACTCATTTCTACAGCTGAGAGGACTAGAGCAACATGAAATGAAGTGTTTTGCTCAAGAACACAATGCGTTGCTCTGTCCAGGGACTGAGACCACAATCTTACGATTGTGAGTCCAACACCCTAACCACTAAGCCATATACCTCCACTTACATTACAGAGATAGAAATATTGTTTCTTACTGTACTCTTCCCTATATAGAATCTCAACACAAAAAAGACCAATAAGTCCAGTCTTCTTCACAATACCTTCAATAGTATGAAAGAGAAGAAAAAAAATTCAGGTTTAGATATTGACTTAACAGTGCTTTTAGTTCAATTAAAGTTGACAGTCAAGTTCATATTTCATGGAGTTGATAATATTATTTCACATTCTCCAACCTACAAACTCCAGAATAAATGTTTACTCTTACAAGGTTGTGCTGACATCATTTCAAATGCCCAAAAATTAGCAGTACTATATAAATATATCTACACACACACATGCCCACACACACTATACACAAGTATAAATACATATACCCTATATGCGTGTGTGTGTGTAATATCTATATAATACCTCCAAACAAGCAGGCATGCACACACACACACTTATATAAAAACACACACACACACCTACATACATGCACACACATACATTTGTATGATACAGTTGGCCAGTTTTCATTATTAGTATCTTAGTATTATTAATAAACAACTCACACAGATGACACAGTTTAATGACAAAGCACGGTTGCTAAGCTACTGTCCACACAGAGTAATTAGATACAATACAATTAAATATAGATCCTTTGTGGATGCTCAGACATAATAAAGCTGCAGTGAATGATGAGGAAAAAAGGAGAAAAAAAATCACCAGAAACGAAAATAGCAACTAAGAATTGATGATTATAACCATTTCTCTAGTAGCCACATGATTATTAAACCACAGGATGTCCATCTTGCATACACACCTGTCCTAATATAAAAGCTTAATAGGCAAGGAATTAAAATACCAAACTGTTAAAGCTTAAACCAAACTGGTGATATTTCATTGCACACACACACACACACACACACACACACAAAGAAAACTTACTTGAGCTAATCATAGACCATCTACGTGGCCGTTCAACTTGCTAGATACAGAAGCCAAATGTCTGTCAAATAACACCCAAGCATCTTGGAAAAAAAAGAACAGATTGAAGAATGAAGTCTTAGATATACTAGGTCTTAAAATTAGAAGAGATAGTCACAGCTGGAAGGCTTTTGACAAGAGATTTACACAGTCAGAACTGACCTGGGCTATCTCTGAATAATGCAATATATATATATATATATATATATATATATATATATATATATCTTTTATCTTTTACTTGTTTCAGTCATTGAACTGCAGATATGCTAGAGTATCACCTAGAAGGGCCTAGTTCAGGGGTGGGGAAACCCCTGCCCGTGGGCACAATTGCGCCCACAAGCCCATTTTATTTCACCCGCAGGCTGATATACTCGTATGTACAAAATATAGTAAATTTTTCAATTATAAAATTTATACAATATTCGTATGTCTATTTCCGATATAGATCACATTTCTACTACGGCTTAAAACGGTTAGACTTGCATAGAGAATCGTCTGGTAGTTGCCATTTGAATGGAAATTTTGTTTTCCCTATAAAACATATAAATATAGAAACCTCATAAGTAGTATAAATGTCCTGAAGTCAGTGGCGGCGTTAATGAAGATTTACACAGATATAAGAGTTAAAACTTGTGATCTGCCTGTGGACAGTTTTTTGGGGGAGGGGAGGGATTTTTGACCACTGCACTAAAAAGTTTTCCTACTCTTGGTCTAGTTGAATAAATCAACCTTTGTACTTAATATTTTTAAGTCTGGTGCTTATTCTATCGGATTCTTTTGCTGAACCATTAAGTTGCATGGACGGAAACAAACCAACACTACACTGGTTGTCAAGCAGTGGAAGGATAAATATAAACATATAAACATAAAAACATACAAGCACAAACACACACACACACATGTGACAAAGATTTTGTCCACCAAATTCACTCACTTGGCCCAGGGCTACAATAGAAGATAAACAAGATTTCATTAAATATGAAGATTTAAATTAAAACAAGTTGTTAAGAAGCTGTGTGCAGCACATGGGACAAATGAATTCTACCAAAGCCTTGTGAGTCGATTTGGTAGACAGACAGACACTGAAAGAAGCTAATAATATGTATGTATGTATGTATGTATGTATGTATATATATATATATATATATATCATCATCATCATTTAACATCTACTTTTCCAAGGTTACAGGGGTCAGATTTTCTACAGCAGGATACCTTTCCTGTTGCCAACCTTCGTCTGTGTCCAAGCAAAGAAATAGACGTTTTTCATAGAAGACTGGGAATGAACAACCTTACTTGTATGACAGTGATGCTCATTTGCGATGTCTAAACAGGAGAACATACAAACACACACACGGAGAAAGAGAGAGAGGTAGATAGGTTTCTTTCAGTTTTCATCTACTAAATCCACTCACAAGGCTGCCCGAAGAGTATTTTACAAGGCACTTGCCCAAGGTGCCATGCAGCAAGACGAAGCCCAAGACCACATGGTTGGAAAGCAAACTTCTTAAGCACAGAGCCACACACACATATATATGTATGTGGGGGGGAGGCAATCCCTTTGTTTTGATATTGCAGGATGGTTGTAAATGGGCACCATACATTTTCAATCTTTGATGAAAAATATATTTGGAATCAGGTGAGGATTGGTAAGAGGAAGGGTCTCTACCCACAGAAAATCTGCCTTGACAATTCCATCTGACCCATACAAGTACAGAAAAGTGAACATTAAAACAATGAGGATGGTAAATGAATAACGAATAGACAGACAAGCAGATTGACAGAGATATAACCAAACAGAGACTAATGTATAATAATTTCTTTACTATAGGCAGAAGGCCTAACATTTTAAGGGAGGGGGCTAGTTAATTACAGCAACCCCAGTGCTTCACTGGTACTTATTTCATTGACCCCGAAATGATAAAAGGCAAAGTCAACCTCAGCGAAATTAGAACTCAAAAAGTAATGATAGATGAAATGCCAAAACTTATGTATAATTTATTTGCTATTTATTGTAACCAGAACTAAATTATTGAAATAATTCCAGACTTATTTTCCTTCGTATATCACAACATCTGAAAGTAAAGTTCCTATGTGATTGCTTAACCTTCCAGATGTAGTAACAAATTCTTCAACTCAAACCCATAATTATTTTTAAATGGAAGCAAAAAAACAAACATGGGACAATCATCACCAGAAACCCCTTCCTCAAATGTCTACTCAATCAAACAACCCTGAGGTAAAAAACAATATCCGAAAGAGTTAGACAGACAGAGAGATGGATAAAAAAAAAAGAGTGAAATAAAAAGAAGTGAGATTAAAAAGTGCAAAAGATTGAAAAGGGAGAAAAACTAGGGAAAGAATGAAGAGAAATTGCAAAGAGAGAACAATGAAGTAAAAATAGTAACAACAAAAAACACTTTTAAATTTATGTTTTCAAATCCTGATGAGAAATTTTGAATGTTATTTTAGTAAGTGTCAATGAGAACAGGATAATACAAATAAACAATGATGGTGTGAGAGTATGCGTGTGTGTGTGTGTGTGTAGTTGTCCAACCGATGTCTACAAGGATATTAAATGATGATGATGAGATATATATATCCAAGTACTGCAGAAAGGAAGAAGGAAATACATTAAATAGCGCTGGTGCAATAAGGAACCCAGACAGAGGTAGTCATTAAAAACTACTGATATATATATCATCATCATCATCATCATCGTTTAACGTCCGCTTTCCATGCTTGCATGGGTTGGACGATTTGACTGAGGACTGGTGAAACCAGATGGCTACACCAGGCTCCAATCTGATTTGGCAGAGTTTCTACAGCTGGATGCCCTTCCTAATGCCAACCACTCCAAGAGTGTAGTGGGTGCTTTTACGTGCCACCCAATATAAATAATATATATATACATATAATGCAGATTAACACTATCCCTCCATGTGATCAACTTGAAAAAAAATTGTTAAAATATTTTTCTTAATATGAAACTAATAGTAGCCTTAATACACAAATAAAGAAATTTTATCCACCAATGTGGTGTTGGGCACTCATTCGTTTACATCACATTCACTCAGAAGACATTGTTTGACCCAGAGCTATTGTAGAAAACATTTCCCTAATGTCCCACACAGTGAGAATGAAATCAAAACCACATGGTTGGAAAGTGACCTTCTTAAAACCACACAGCTATGTCTATATATATATATATATATATATATATATATAAAATTTATTAATGAGGGTAGAAATTGATATTGATCAATTAAAACCAGTGGTCTAGCATATTAAAAAATCCGAAGATTAAAATTATATTACATACAAGAATAAGAGGAATGACCAGCAAATGTGGATTCCTGAATGCTAGAAATAGATGCCGAATCATCCGACCACGAAAAAGTATGCTCTCAGTAGAAAAATCAGCGACACAACAGACTGTCTTACTCATTTACAGTCTGTTGTGTCGCTGATTTTTCTACT
>NC_068993.1:17234697-17246093 GCF_001194135.2 Octopus bimaculoides
GGGGGGGGGGCTCTGAACAACACCATTTAAGCAGCATTTTGTTTGCAATGACTGCTGAGGTGGATAGATCATCCCAAAACCTCATATGCCAGACATCCTGGTCCTCTGTCATCTCCTCTGTTGAGGTTCCGGGTCTTGCGGCCAGTCTAAATTAAATAATTACCAGACTCAGTACCAAGGTCGATATAATTGCCTAAAACCATGAAGCCAGTACACCAGTGTGGCTTGAGCCTGAAGGCTGAAACCAGTAAAAGAAGGATGGATGGATACACACACACACACACACACACACACACACACACATATATATGAACACAAAGAATGAGAGAGATGTTCACAATTATATAGTTTTCAATTCACTTGGGCAAGTATCTTGAACTATAGCCCTGGTTTGACCAATATCTTGTGAATAGAATGCAGATGGGAAACTGTACAGAAGCTTGTTACACTTATTATGTGTTTGTATGCATTTATATCTCCATCAGCCTGGTGTGTGGGTGTTTTGTTTTGTTGCTATTTGTTCAGTCACAACACAACAGCAGTAGTATGAGATAACCTGATGACAATGTAGTCAGAAAGTAATCCAGTAACTTCAGTCACATCTGTTATAATATAGAGATATACCACCCATACCAGATAATAGAACAATGAGATCTAAACAATAAGTCTTAATGCCCACACACTTTCCAAGGTTTTAATTTATTTGCTGTGTGTGTTTTATGGCCTACATTGGCAGGAAGACATTTCATTGGAGATGCTTTTATTGTTTATCTCCTTATCAACCCTGATCCAGTAGACTTTGGTAAAAGGTACTGAAGCATCTGGCCATATTCTCTGACATAGTATATCTAAGATTAATGTGTCCATTTTTTCAAGTAGGTAAGGTATTGAGAAAGATTTCACAGTTGTTTCTAGCAAGTTCGGAAACCCTATAGAAGTCATTTAGTTGGCTTTAAAATTAGCTTTCTATGCTATGAATTGATCTCTGGCTGTATGGAGCTGTTATTTTTTCAACTGGAGACCCCTCCTATCATTTCCCAATGTTTATAAGAATGACTGAAGCAAGCAGAGTTATGTGCCTTGCCCAATAGCATAACACAGTAGAGATATCTTAATATCTACACATGGTGACAGCTTTACAAGCTCATATTTTCGCTTAATACATTTATGTACGCATGCATGTGCACACAGACTGATAGGTGTGAGCATTGTAGAGTTGTGGTAGATTAAAACTGACAAAACTTCATTTTCAGATGAAGTACTCTGGTGCCTATATATATATATATATTATCTTCGAAACGTCTAGATAGAATAGAGACAGCTGATGAAGGGATATTCCAAGTGGCTTTCCGTTTTCCTATATGTTCGTTCCGTTGTCTGTAGTTTATTGTTCTAACGTCCTGTACCCTGATATGCATGTATATACACATGTAGATGTAAGTATGTACATATATGTGTGTATACATGTATATATATTCTTTGTATTATATATATATATATATATATTTCGTATGTGTATTTCGTGTGCAAGATTCTTGATGTGGATACGTGTGTTGAAAGATCATATATTCAAAATAAATGGAAGTGGAGAGACAAGTTACTGAAGAGATTGCAAGAGTGCAATGAAATAATTTAACAAAAAACTATATAAATTAATAAAGGACTAAACCAGTGCGTGTGTTTATTACCGGCATAATGCCTCTCCCAAGGTTTAATTGTATATATATATATATATATATATATAATTATATGTATTTATTTTCTCTTAGTTAACAATTAACTCTGACAAAATAAATTGGTTAATAGTTACCAGGGTAGCAAAGTTCACAAAATAACTTTGGTGCAGCTCCTGTTTACGAGGTAGAAACTCCCTGTTAATTTGAGGTATTTTGAATAAATATAAAATTTACATGCGTATAACTCCATTTATTAAATAAATATATATCATCTTAGCATCTACTTTTCCATGCTTGCATGGCTCAGTACTCTGGTACCTATAATTCCCCAACCACTGTCAATAATCTGGGTGAAGATGGACTCCTTCAAACATTCCAGTTTATGGTTCAGTCTAAAGCAGTGGCTCTTAACCAGGGTCCATATGACCATTGGAGGTCCATTCTAAGATTTTGCTGTTAAATTTTATGTGTAATAAATTGGTTATACTTCTACAATATACAAAATATTTTTTTCATACAATTCCTAATATTTAATTATAAAAATATAAATAGGATTTTTTTAAACATAGAATGGTTATGAGAGTCCACCTGAGTGAAATAAGGATAAAAGGAGTCCATAAGCAAAAAAACAGTTGAGAAAACCATTAGTCTAGAACATGGATTTTCAAAGTGGGTGCTCCCCCCCCCCTTGGGTTGGCCTTGAGACAGTCCAGGTGGGCACTGGTGCCTAAGGGGGCGGTAGAGAAAAAGGAAGCAGTGGATTGGGGGACACAATGAATTTATTATATTATTATAGTATTGTATAGAAATTATATAATATATTAAATATCAAATTAGTAAAATATAAAATATTTATTAATACATAAAAATAAGGGGAGCTGGGGGTATTATGTGGCCATGAGGAGGGGGGTGGCCCAAAAAGTTTGAGAACCTCTAGTCTAGAGGGAGTAATTTATCCCCAACAAACCCTTTTACTGACAACTCAACAATCTTTTAAGGGCTAAGGGGACATATTTATGCACAGATAAATAGTGAAATTGTGTAAATTATCCACAGAATATGCTCAGTATTTGTATTTAAGTTTGTATATATTGTTTAAACATAAATCATTACATCATCATTACTTTTAGTTTCTGAAAAAGCAAAATAGATGTGTTACTGGATATTGTTGTTGTTATTGTTTTGTAAATGTAGTGAGCTAGTGAAATCTTTAGCAAGTTAAGACAAAACACTTGGTGGCATTTCTCCTGGCTCTTTACGGTCTGAATTTACATCCCACTATGGTCTTATGGTCAACTTCGCCTTTCACCCTTCCAGAGTCAATAAAATAAGTACCAGTCAAGTACTGGAGTTAACGCCTTCTCCTCTCAAGACTGCTGGCTTTGTGTTAGAATTCATCATCATCATCATTTAAGGTCCATTTCCCATGCTGGTATGGACTGGACAGCTTGACAGGAGCTGGCAAGACGAGGGGTCACACCAGGTTTTACAGTCTGTTTTGGCTTGGTTCCTACAGCTGGATGCCCTTCCTAATGGCAACCACTTTACAGAGTGTACTGAGTGCTTTTTACATTGCGGCACCATCAGTACTTTTTATGTGTTGCCAGCACCAGCGCTTTTAACATGGAACCAGTGCCAGTGTTCTTAATGTGGAACCACCATCAGTGCCTTTTATGTGACACCACCATCAGTGTTTTTAACATGGCACTAACTCCAGTACTTTTAACATGGAACCAGCACCAGTGTTCTTCATGTGGCACCACCATCAGTGCCTTTAATGTCACACCAGCACCAGCACCAGTGCTTTTAACATGGCACCAGAAGTATTATAATCATTATTTAATAAATGTGGGTGAGCTGGCAGAATCATTAGAGTATCAAAAAGTGCCTTGTAGCATTTCTTCCAGTACTTTACATTTTGGCTTCAAATCCAGCTGAGATCAACCTTACCTTCTACCCTTTCAAGGTCAATAAAATAAAAGTACCAGTCAAATATTGAGGTTGATGGAACTGAATAACACACTCCTCTCAAAAACTGTTGGCCTTCTGTCTAAATCAAAAACTATGATTATTGTTAAGGGATAGTGCCAATAACCATTTCAGTACCACCCAAAATGGTGAGTTCAACGTATTTGTATGTTGATATACAATTTCATATTCAGTTTTCCCAGTAGATGTCAACATCTACAGGGAAAACACAAGTCAGAAGAAATTTCAGAGGATCATAGTTCTGAGAGTGAGAAATGATTGGGTAAAACGTTGAGAGAGTTGTGGTTTGAGGCAGGGGAGAGCAGTATGCAGTTTGTTAATTCAGAAAACCAGAGATTGTTGCAGTAGGAGAAACAGAGAGAAGAAACAGTGCAGCTGAGTCCAGTAAACTGTAGCATGTTGTTGAGTGAGTCATTGCCAATCAGCCAAAATGGCCTTATTTTAGATGCAGTCTAGGATATGTGTGTGTGTAGCAGCAGCAGTACTGTCTCAGATATGTCAGCAGCACTTTAATATGGGTCATACACGAGCTTTGTAGTGGGTCAGCAACTGACTGAAGCTGAAGTATTTTATGTGAAGCTGCCATGAAAGAAAAACAGAGAGAAAGAGAAACCTAATATGCATGTTATTTAATGTTGTTAACGTTTAGCTTCCATTTTGAGTGATCAAGCAAAGGCATTCCAACCATGACTGTCATGTCCTTTTAAGGATAACTAGGACTAAATTATCATTTATTTTTAAAGTTTCTAAAGACAATAGTGGAGTTGAAAGGTCTGGCTGTTATTTCTAGCAGGTCAACCAACCACCTTGTAGGCTTATGCTGTCCATGCACAGAGAGGGTGTGGTACAAGATTATTCCATTGATATGAGATTCTTTTGATACTGTTCAAGGAGATTGTATTGTCATGCTCATATTTTTACCAAACACACACAAATTCAATCAATGCAACATATTTTATATTTGTTTTTGTTTTTTAAACCTTATATTATTACTTTTAAATGTCTTAGACTAAGTGGTTTTTTACTTTGTGTTTTTCTTTTCTTCCCTGTAAATTCAGCTTTATTCCATAGTTTGTGCTATTTTATATTACTCATATGATATTATTTCAACTTAGAAACTAAACGCTATATAGCCACTAAATCCTGTCCACAAACTCAGTAATAATTACAACAAAAGGCACTGGAGTGGTGAGTTCAAATCCTATTGAGTTGAAACAATTTCATCACCTATACCTCTCTTCCTCGTAATATAGCTTTTTTAAATTCAACTAATATAAACGTTTTTGCATTACATTATAGCTGATAATAGTCAAAATATAATATTTAAATCAAAACAATTCTTACTCCTGGGCAAGGCACATAACTCTTGTTACCTCAGTTCCTGGATCACGCTAAATACGTCTCCTAATGGTTAGCAAGCAGTATTCCAATATTCAAATGGAAACTTTTTGCACCCTTCTTTCTGTGTATTATATATAATACACACACACATCCCTTTTTCTATGATTGTGTAAACTAGATGAATATATCATAGAGGTATCATTTTACAGCCAGATGCTCATTTTGTTGCTAACTCTTACTTGTTTACCAAGTAAGGGATCTCTTATTCCACCTCTTCAAGGGTGAAAAGCCTGCAGATGATTTATAGACAGGAGAAATGACAATACCACTGTTAGTAGCTCAGGGATTTTCAGTGCAAATGCAAACAAACACAACAGGCTTCTTTCAAATTTCCATTAATCAAATTCACTCACAATGCTTTGGTTGATCCTGGACAACAGTAGAATACATTTAACCCAAAGCACCATGCAGTGGGAGCTTAGTGATCACGCACACGTGTGTGTGTGTGTGTGCAAGTGGTTGCTTTCTGAGTGTCTTCACATCTGTAAGTAATATGTTCTGTAGCTCAATGATGTCAATATGTGAAGGCTAGTGCAATAAAAATACCTTATAGTTCTAAAACAAGGGTTGGCAACAAAAAGGGCATCCAGCCATAGAATATTAACTTGATATGTCTTGCTCAATACAGTACAGTAACAATAAAAGGCAAGATATTACCAGCAACGGTAATATCAGATATTACCAGCAACTGATACATGGGTCGAGTCCCAAAGGTAGATTGGTTTGTTTTTTCCATAAAATTGCTGCTTATAATGTTTAATAATACTTATGGTCCAAAATCTTATCAGTTATTTCATTCACATATATTATTTTAATGCTCGCAAAAGCCAGGACAGATTTTCTACAGCATGATGCCTTTCCTGTCACTAACTCTTACCCGTTTTCAAGCAAGGTGGTATTAGCCCATAGCCAGACATGTTGCAGAATATTAGAAATGAATGACATTCATTTACCACATGTGATGCTAAGACAAGGAAACACACACACACATGCTTGTGTGTGATTGTGTGTGTATATATATATATATATATATATATATATATATATATATATATATATATATATATATATATATATATATATATATATATACATATACAAAAGGCTTCTTTCTACCAAATTCACTCACAACAGTTTGGGCAGTCTAGGGCTATAGTAGTAAACAGATACACACGGTGCTAAGCAGTGGGACTGAACCCTAAACCATGTGATTAGGCAAGCTTGGAATATGGACACTAAATGATGATGATCATCACCAGCAGAAATAATGGGTAATATTACCCCTCTGGTTTAACAGCAATGCTGCGTTCAAAAAAACATCACCTTGTTTGTATCATACAATACACATTCGACACTCCTAGTAAAAATAAATATAAGTTAGTTTATGTGTGTGTGTGTGTTTTAATTAAATATGGCTTTATTGTAAAGCAGACTAATGATTGTTGCAGCTGTCATCATTAACAGAGTGCCACTGGTGCAGCAGTGTCGCAGCAAAGAGACTCAACACATGCTGGCTGTACCCTCACACATTGCATATTTGCATATTTTCTATTTTTGTTTTCTAAAGAGATGAACCTTGATCTAACTTCAGTGAGATTTAAATTTATGAATGATTTTTACAAGATAAAATAAATTATGTAGGAAATTGACCCTACCGAATTTCTAGACAGTCACTCAGTCTGCTAGAAACAGCAGTCCTTCAAATTACACACTATTGTCTAAAAAAGAAGGAACATAATAGATGATGTGATCCTGGATACAAAATGTCAGAGAGAAAAAAATGTAATAGTCATGACTGGAATGCTTTTGACCATGTCAGCTCAGTCAAACCAAATATCCTGGGCTCAACAACAAGTGGAACAACAGGCCAACGAAAGAACCTCTACCTGATATGCTAAAAATAACAGCCAAATTCCGCATGAATCACATCTTTTCATCTTAAAAAGGAAGGACTTTTGAATATCACAATCCTAGTTATAGTTTGTGAATGAAATTTGATAGTTAAAAACTGTGCCCCTCATATATACAAGTGTGTGTGTGTGTGTGTGCATGCATACCATAATCATCATTTAATATCTGTTTCCCATGGTGTCATGTACTGAACAGTGACAGGATCTCATGAGCTGCAGCGCCAACCACTTTACAGTGTAAATTGGATGCTTTTTTCGATGCCAATGGAACTAGTAAGGCTGTAAGAACTAGTATGACAAAAAGAACTGAAAAAGAAAAACATCCCCACTAACGGTGGGGGTGGGAAGCTTTATGTTAGATGCTGAGAGGCTGAAGAATGAGATATGTATGCGTTTGACCGTTGACTGAACACTATTCAAATTTTTTTTCTCCGTGTTTTTCTCCTTGTCTCCGTATTCTTTCTGTTGAAGAGCGTAGCTCGAAACGTTAAAGACTTTCCGTATTCCCGAGCGTCAAACTAATACATGCTTTTGTTGTTTACACCACCTGTCCTCGTCTGTTGTTGTTTTTTCGTACATTCTCCCATATATATATATATATATATATATATATATATATATCATCATAATCATCCTCATCATTTAATATCCGTTCTCCATGCTGGCATGGGTTGAATGCTTTGAAAGGAGCTGGCCAGTCACCATTTGTCTGTTTTGGCATGGTTTCTATGGTGAGATGCCCTCTCTAGTGCCAACCACTTTACAGTGCACTGGATGCTTTTACGTGAGACTAGTACAGGCACATTTATGTCACACCAGCATTGGTGCTTTTATGTGGAACCAGCGTCCAGGATCTCTTGACTGAGAGAGGGATGTAGAGGACATGCTTGTATGCATGAACAGCCGTGATCTTACTTAAGTTGACATATCTTCTCAAGCACAGCAAACCACCAGAGAGATTTGTGTGTCTGTATCCATGTTTATGTTGTTATTTGAGTTATGTCCCTTTGTGTTCTATAATTTAGTAGTTTGACAAATAGAGATCAATAAATTAAGTACCAGCCTGGAACAATACTGAAATCAATATGATCAACTGAAACCTTTAATAAAATAGTGCAACTAACAAAACTTTAGGTTTTACAGAAGAGAAAATAAACGGGATTGTGGGACATTCATACTTTTCCTAAAATGAGCCAAAGAATCAAGCATGCATCATATGAGTGAGTGTGTGTGTGTGAGAGAGAGAGAGAGAGAGAGAGAGAGAGAGAGAGTATTACTTCCTCCTTGCCTTGACATCATGTGATAATTGTAAATGAGTATCACCCTTTGCAATTGGTGTCCTTCATATCTAATCTTTTGTGAAAAATGCATCTGGTCATTGAGAACTATTGCCTTACTTAGAAACATGCAAAGGTTGGTAACAGGAAGGGCATCTAGCCTTAGAAAATCCACCTCAACAAATTCTGCCTGGCCTCCCGTGAGCATGGAAAAATGGAGATGATGATGATGATGATGATGATGATGATGATGGTGATTGTGAATATTAGAAACATAATCATGAACATGACCTTTCTCCCAGTAAACCAAATCCATCTAATTCAGAAAATAAATTACAATAACTGCTTTACAGTAGGATGTAGTCTTAAAGACTAGTTATCCAGCTGTAGTTAATAATCTCAATGATTGCTGCTGCACCTCAAATATAGGATTAGAAATTTCACAGTGATTTTTCTCTCTGAAGCACAAGGCCCTGTTTTTGTAAGTGGGAGGGAGAAAATATTGATTTCTCACACTGGTGCAAAGCTGAAGGTTTACAGAGGTGTGGTGAGTGGGGTATAGCCAATTAAACTGGCTCAAGTGCATGACTTGAGTTATTTTATCAATCCTGAAACACAGAAGAACAAGTCTAGGTACTGAAAAGCACTTAGTTTGCACAACTGTTCCTGCCAACTGTCAGTCATGTTAGTAATAAACATGATGATGATTACTGAGATTGGCACAAAGCCATACATTTGTGGAGAGGTGGAGGGTGAGGAGAACAAAGATGTGGTCAATCTAATCAATGCAAGTACTTGATTGGCATTTAATCATGGAAGGATCAAACCAATGAACTAGTTTCTATGAAGTTGTTAGACCTGCAGCCAAATTCCTTTAAATCGCACCCTGCTGTTTTAAAAATAGACATATTAGACAATATTAATTGAAGGGTCAGTCAATACATTTGAGTATCAAATATATGAGGGAAAAGATTGACAGTGACTTCAAAGTCTCACCACTGTTGGCATCATTAGATTGTCTGATGAAGTCAACGGATAGCAAAACTTCGAAGTTACTATCAACCCTTTCCTTGTAATAATATATTAGATGCCGAAGGTGGCGAGCTGGCAAAATCGTTAGCACGCCGGGCGAAATGCTTAGCAGTATTTCGTCTGTCTTTATGTTCAGAGTTCAAATTTCACCGAGGTCGACTTTGCCTTTCATCCTTTCAGGGTCAATAAAAGTACCAGTTGCATGCTGGGGACGATCTAATAAACTGGCCCCCTCCCCAAAAATTTCAGGCCTTGTGCCTAGAGTAGAAAAGAATATATTAAATACCGAAGTGTTTGATATACCATACTTGAACAGAGATGGGATGGTCATAACTGGAGTAACTCTGATCATTCGTCTGTCTCATCAATCAGGATTGAGAGATCTCCTTCGGTCATGACTGACCATGGGATTGCACCTAGAAAGTTACCCTCCCAGGCACAAGTCCAGGCAAGGTTGTTTATGGAAGACCAGCACTCGCCCATGCATACCAGCTTCCCTTCTCCACGCCACCAGTGTTATCCAAGGGAAAGGTAAAGGCCGATACAGCTTGGCACCAGTGACGTCGCAACTTGTTTTTACAGCTGAGTGAACAGGAGCAACGTGAAATAAAGTGTCTTGCTCAAGAACACAACATGCAGCCTGGTCCGGGATTCGAACTCACAACCTCATGATCGTAAGCTCGACGCTCTAACCACTGAACCATGCACCTTCACAATCAAGACTAACCCAGGACTAAATAAGAAGAACCAAGAAAGGATAGAAAACACAGCTGAGCCTGGCAGAAATTGAAATCACAATGTAAAGGAGTATACAATAGAGCATTTATGGTCACCTTAAGACAAATGACAAACAGTTAAGCTCAGTATCAATATAACAAAACCCTTTTAGCAAACACTGCAGAAAAATTTATCAACTGAATGACCTAATGCAATATATTCTATGGATGATGATCAAATGCTAGTGTTATATAAATTCTTAATTCTTTGTTTAACCCCCATACCAACTCCTACTGAATCAAAAACTATATACAAAAGGATCATTCTGACTTTGTTTCAGAGATAATGCTTCTTTCTCTTTATAAGCTTGTAAGGTCTGAATTGGAGATTTAGTGTCTATTTCTAACTGGTTGGACCATCCTGTAGAGGTCCCTCTCCCACTATCATGAACTGTTGCATTATAGCTTAATTTCCTTAATTACATATTTATTATGCTGAATGCCTGCAGAAGAGGGAGAGGGCTTTCAGAATGTTTAAGTGGGTGTAGTTAGAAATTTACATTACACATCTCTATGAATTTCTTTCTCACTCCAGACAACGAAAATATTCCAATGCAATAGTTACAATTATAGTTCCACATCATATTTCAAACCTTGTGCCTATAGTAAAAAGGATTATTATTATTGTTGTTGTTGTTGTTAATGTAGTGATTTATGTGTCCCATTAAATAATTAGATTCACAATACTAACTATTGAAAACATTAGTAATATACAAAATAGATTTTTAAAATTCCTATAAAGAAAATTAAACCAGGGTTCCTAAAAGTGAAATAGAATATATGACCAGAGCTGCAAGGAATGGATGGGAAGAAAGATTTACCATAATTGAAAAGAAAAATGTTATTGAAAGGCCCATGTTGCTACGTACAAACAAATCATTTGAATTAGTAGGCAAGAAAGAAACTGGTTTAGTCTTTTATATTTGTATCGTAGAAAAGATTTGCAAAACTGCAGAAATAAATATTGCTGCTTAAAAACCAGGTCAATCTAAATCAAATAATCTTTTGATGAAGACATTCCAGTGGTGACCATTCCATATATTTTTAATGTCCAATAAGTCCTTCCATTTTTTTCATAATGGTTGAATGGGAGAGCTATATCAGGAAGATTTGGCTGCCATTTCTAGCAAATTAACTGAACACATAAAAGCTCCTTCCTTAGCTTGGTGTAGATTCATTAAGTCATAATTAATTTCCAACCTTAGGAATAATAATGTGGAGTTTAATTCTATAAGATGGCTCCCAAAAGAGCAAAATAAAATAATAAATATTCATTATTATTATTATTATTATTATTATTATTATTATTATTATTACAGCAAGCTGGCAGGATCG
>NC_068993.1:17246209-17263652 GCF_001194135.2 Octopus bimaculoides
CCTTTCATCCTTCTGAGATCAGTTAAAAAAAAAAAGGACCAGTCAAACACTGGGATCAATGTAATTAACTAATCCCCTTCCTCAAATGTCAGGTCTTGTGCCTATATCAGAAACAATTATTATTATTATTATTATTATTATTATTATTATTATTATTACAGCAAGCTGGCAGGATCGTTGCCTATTCTGTTACTACTACAACTGTCTCTGTCCCATGGAACTAGCTGCATGTAGATGCATACCACCTCCATCCAGGACCACCCAAAACAAACCTGCCTTCTCTTGTCAGCTGACATTGTGAATTACTTTCTCAGGTACTACATTAATCGCTTTAGTCAAACCTCCCACCTCAGAGAGTCTCGCCCACTGGAATTCTTTTTCCCCAGACATCAACTGAACATCAACCTACTTAATCAATAATCTCACCTGTCATAGAGGCCTGTGAAGGTCAAGGTTACTGGTTCGTTATTTCTGACTAAACAGTAAAAAGAAAATGCTGCTTGAGGATGACATCCTCATACTATCACCATCATCATCATCGTTTTAATGTCAACATTTTCCATGCTTGCATGAGTCAGGTGGAGTTGTATTGAGGCAGATTTTCTATGGATGGATGCCCTTCCTCACCTGTTTCAAAGCAAGGGGGTCAGACATTTCACATTGAATACTGGAAATAAATGACACTATTTGTATGAAAGTGACACTGGTTTACAACTATCATGTGATGTTTAGACAATGACACCACACATATCATCATCATCATCAGCATCATTTAATGTCCGTTTTCCATGCTGGCATGGTTTGGACAGTTTGACTAGGCTCCCTTGTCTGTTTCGGTTTTAGTTTCTACTGCTGGATGCCCTTCCTAAGACCAACTACTCTACAGAGAGTACAGGTGCTTTTTATGTGGCATCAGTGCTCTTAACCTGGCACCAGTAAATACACACACACACACACACACACACACACAACAGGCTTCTTTCAGTTTCTCTTTGCCAGATTTACTCATAAGGCATTGGTCAACCCAAAGCTATTATAGTACAAGACACTTGCTCGAGGTTCCATGCAATAGGACTGAATTTGTAATCATATGGTTGAGAAGCAAACTTCATAATTATATGGCGCTGCTTAGATATGATATTATCATAATGTGGCCACATATTCATACTTTAAACAATGTGTTATTCAGGCCACATTGGAGATATGCCTACACCATACTCTTATGTAGTGGAGTAACCAGGAAAAGAAATATCTATCATGAAAACCCCTTTTTTTGAGAGCAACTTGTTTGAGATCTCATAATATAAATGCTGTCCTTGCATGCAGGCATGTCCCCTACAGCCTTCCTTAGCTGAGTGATACAAACCTTGCAGGTTCATGGGTGCTGGTGCCATGTAAAAAGCACCCATGTCAATGCTGCAAAAAGGGCACCTGTGCCAATGCTATGTAAAAGCCCCCTGCCATTGCCACATAAAAGCACCCAGTACACTCTGTAGAGTGGTTGGTGTTAGGAATAGCATCCAGCTATAGAAACCATGCTAAAACAGATATAGAGCCCAGGCAGTTCTTCATCAGGCTAGCTTCTGTCAAGTTGTTCAATCCATGGAAAACAGAGGATGAATGATGATGGTGTGAAATTTCAGTTGATAATGCCAATATTACACACACACACACATTATGTATATGTATATAAAGTTCCAAAAGTTAGCGAGAAGATCAGGCAAAGACGGATGTGACTATCTGGTAACTGCATGCACCACCCTGAACTGGAAGCACCCAAATTAGTCTTGTGGCACCCACTTCATAATGATGTAAGAAGAGGAAAATGTCATCACACTTACATCGACAACTTAATTGCAGACACTGGCCTGGCCTGGAATGTATCCAAGATCTTGAGGCAGTGATGATGAACCGAGAAGTGTGGACTTCGTTGCTGTGGCCCGGGTTGGAACCTGGCCATAATAATAATAATAATAATTGAAAATTAATTGAAACACATAGGCTTGGCTTGTTAGAAATATAGTTATGAAAGAATTACCAAAAACAATTTTAAAAAAAGAACATAGAATTGGCAACAATGGTGGCTTGTATCAAGGAAATCCTATAAGAAACCCATTTTATTCTAATGTCCTGAGAGAGAAGTTAATAACTTTAGCCTAGCCAATCCAACACTCAGTCACATAGAAGTATGTAAATGCTTTCATAAAACAAAAGCACACAGCATACAGGATTTTAAAGTCAGTGACTATTCATTACTCATTAGGAAAATCAACCGAATTTTCAGTGTTGTGTTATTCCCTGAATGGTAGGATTATTATACATAGATAGTTTAAATGTTTATAAAATAAACAAATTTCCCCCTATTTTTTTTTTTATATTATTTCTTTTTCTTTATTTTATTCATTTCAGTCACTGGACTTCAGCCATGCTGGGACACCATCCAGAGGGTTTTAGTCAAACAAATTGCCCCACAGGACTTACTTTTTTTTTTTAAAGGCTGGTACTATTCTATTGGTCTTTTTTACCAAACCATTAAGCTATGGGGACATAAACAAACCAACAACAGTTGTCACTTGGTGGGAGGAGGATATCAAACACAGAACACACACACACACACACACACACATGGTGGGCTTCCACAAAGCTTCTGTCTACCAAATTCACTCCAGAACATTGACCGGCCTTGCTTCAGTAGAAGACACATGCTCGACATGCCACATTTTGAGATTGAACCCACACAGCCCTGCCTCCATCTATGTTACAATTTTTCTTTTTCAATCTGCCATGTCCAATCATGCTGGCACCATGTTAAAAGCACTGGAGTTAATGCCACATTAAAAGCACTGTGCTGGTGCCAGTTTATGTGGCACCAGCACAGTGCACTCAATAAAGTTAGGAAGGACATCCAGCTGTATAAACCATGCCAAAACAGACAACAGAACCTGGTGCAGACCCTGGTCTTACTAGCTCCTGTCAAACTGTCTAACCCATGTCAACATGGAAAATGAACCTTGAATGATGATGTTTGATCCAGGCATTAATTACACAAATCTGGATTTTTGGAGCACATGTTGTCATTTCACTCCAAGACTGCCCTGTTTCAACAAAATTATGATCAAAGGTGTTCCAACAAAGAGAGCATTTTATCTCTTTGTATATTTAGGTCTACACTGTCCAATGTGTTCTTGTTATTTTAAAGACAGCATGATGTGATTTGATAAGATTTATCTGTTATTTCTAGCAAGTTGTGTGACTATATAAAAGTTCCTTTGTTGGCTGACAATTCCTAGATTTTATTACAACCATGAAGTAACAACAATGTTGGCTATTGCAGAAATAAATTAACGAAGAAAGCTTAACCAGGCAAGGCTGTATGGTAATAAGCTTGATTCCCAGTCACACGGTTCTGGGTTCAGTCCCACAGTGTGGCACCTTGGGCAAGCATCTTCTACTATAGCTTCAGGCCAATCAAAACCTTTTGTGAGTAGATGTGGTAGGCAGAAATTGAAAGAAGCCCATTGTATATCTAAAGGGTGGGCCAGAATTCATGACTCACTTATTATATTTATTAATACATTAATATTTATTAATAAGCATATTAAGAAATATAACTAATGAGTCATGAATTCTGGCCCACCCTATATATATATCTGTGTGCGCCTTTGTGTCTGTTTGTCCACCACCACTTGACAACTGGTGTTAGTTTGTTTACATTCCCGTAACTTAATTATTTGGTAGAAGAGACTGATAGAATAAGTTACCAGACTTAAAAAGAAAATGAAAGGACTGGGGTCGATTTATTTGACTAAAAATTCTTCAAGGCTGTAGTCTAGTGACAGAAACAAGTAAAAGAAAAAACATAAATAAAACAAAGAAAGAAATATTAGTGCTTAGGTATGTTTGGAATTATCGACATCATGTTACATTTGCCTTCCATGCTGATGTAGGTTATACAGGTCATCACACACCGAGTCAGCCCTTATTCAGAGTTACTGTCCTCCTTTAAGGGTCAAGGGACTACATCTCACTCATACATTCCATTCTGCCATGGTTTCTACACCTTAATGTCCTTCTTGATTCTAACCACTTTACAACATGCACAGCATGCATTTTATCATGGCACATGAAGAGGATGTCATGTCATCATCACTATCATCATCGTTTTAATTTATTCTTTTGTTTCAGTCATTTGGCTGTGGCTATGCTGGAGCACTGCCTTTAGTTGAACAAATTGACCCCAGGACTTATTTTTTGTAAGCCTAGTGCTTATTCTACTGGTCTCTTTTGCTGAACCACTAAGTTACGGGGACGTAAACACCAACATCAGTTGTCAAGTGATGGTGAGGGTGACAAACACACACACATATTTATATATATATATATATATATACCACGGGCTTCTTTCAGTTTCCAAACACAGACACACAAACATATACACACACATACATATATATATACATATATACGACAGGCTTCTTTCAGTTTCCATCTGCTAAATCCACTCACAAGGCTTTGGTTGGCCCGAGGCTATAGTAGAATACACTTGCCCAAGGTGCCATGTAGTGGGACTGAAGCCGGCACCATGTGGTTGATAAGCAAATTACTTACCACACAGCCACACCTGCGCCTGTCCACTTTTCCATACTTGTATGAGTTGGACAAAGTTTATCGAGGCAGATTTTCTGGAGCCAAATGGTCTTCCCGTCACCAAATTCAAGTGTTTTCAAGCAGGGTAATATTTCTGTGTTTTCACAGAATATTGGACATGAACACACACTGCATGTGTGTGTGTGTGTGTGTGTAACAGGCTTCTGTTTCCATTGACTAAATTCATTTACAAGGCTTTGGTCAGCCTGGGGCTATAGTAGAAGACACTTGCCCAAGGTGCTACCACAGAAGGATTTAACCCAGGGCCACACAGTTACGAAGCAAGCTTCTCAACCATACAGCTATGTCACAATCTTGATTAAATTAAAGAATCCTCTCCACTCTACATCAACTTTATTTATTCACCAACCTCTTTACAAAGCATAGGGTTAGGGTTAGGTTTACCCTAACCCTAACCCTAGCGTTAGGGTTAGAGTATTAGATGATTTCTGTTTCACTCCTGTGACCGGACGTTGAGATTTAGTGCTCGGGTTGTGTGAATTTTCCGAGCCCTCTCCCCACCCCCCACCCCGTTTGCCAGCGTGCATTTTTTTCCTTCATATTTATTTCATATAAGGTGCACTTCAACTACTACACTATTTTTCTTTCAATTTTTCCACCGGGTGTGGATCTATATAAAAACCAGAAACTTACATTTGATTGGCCAACCAACATCCTATCCAGAAAGAATAGGGTCTATTTCACCTTATTCCACAATATAAAACAAAAACTACGCACAGGACTGGCTCTTTAAAGTTCTAAGAGATTACTATAGCTGTTAGAGTTACTTGAGTACAGAATGCTCTTCAGAAATGTACAAACATCACAGGGAGACTGAAAAGATGGTCTGAGTTTAGTCCACTATTATTAATGATGGTTACAGATTATTCTTTATCAGGACATTACTTAATAAACTCGTCAGTGCTATTGAGTTACTTTTGGCTTGATATGATGCTGAATAGACTTATATAAAGCAATGGCTGTTGTGCTGCCTTGCATAATATGTATGTAGGAGGCCTTTTTTTTTTTGTTGCAGAAGCCATCCTGTATTCATTGAGAGTTGTGTAATGTTTGAATATAGTGGTTTGCATCCATAATCTGATTTAGAAAAGGGAATATGTGGACTGGCGCTACCAAGAATGAGTGTTTCTAGGAAAGAGATAGATGAGTCTGTGTGATGTTGTCTTGTTTTAATTCTGCATATTTACTAGATAACGAAAAATTGGCAAGCATTCAAATATACAAACACACACACACATACAGAGGGACAGAAGAGCCTCAACGCAGTCATTCAACCTGCAAAAGATAGCAGCCAGATCACATCATATTAGCTTTTCAACAATGGACACATTGAACAGTTTAGTCCTAGATACCTTATGCTGAATAAAAGGCAAGATGGTTATGGTTGGATACCTTTGATAGTGTTGTTGCTGTTATTTCTACTGTTTAATTTTTATGGTTTGTTCTCTCTCTCTCTCTAATGAAATCTTTGAATTCTGCCTTCAGCAAGAACTTTCACTCAACCATGACAAGCACCATCATCATCATGATGTCTCCTTACCCATCCAGGCTTTTAATTATTATTATACATATATATATTTTTTTTTTTTTTTTGTTATTGAAAAAAAATGTCCTCACACACACATACATACATTCATTCATAATTCACAGCAGGTGAGGTGAAAGGAGGGGAAAAAAAAAGGAATAGACCTGTTTGATTAGGGCTGACCTGCAGCTAGACAACAACACACATTATTATCAAGAGTAAGTCAACATGTCAGAACCTTCTCTCACCCCACTCCAAGCTTTATCCACAGAAGGTTTTGGATTCAACACTGCAAGATAACAAACACTTATCAATTATAAACTCATCTAGGACAGTGAACCAGCAGAATCATTACTGCGCTGGGAAAAATGCCAAGCAGCATTTCATCCAACTTTTTCACGTTCTGAGTTCAAATGCCACCAGGGCCCACTTTACATTTCATCCTTTCAGGGGCTAATAAAATAAGTACCAGTTGAACACTGGGGTCAATGTAATCAACTTCTCCCCTCCCACGAAATTGCTGGCCTTGTGCCAAAATTTGAAATCAATTATATATTCATCTTAAGAAGGTGAGCTAGCAGAATTATCACCACATCGGATAAAATGCTTAGTGACAGTTCTTTACATTCTGAGTTCAAATTCCACCAGGGTCAATTTTGCTTTTCATCCTTTTAGGGTCAACAAAATAAGTGCCGTGGAGTACTGGAGCTGAATCGACTTTCTCCTCCACTCAAAGTTTTGAGCCAAAATTTGAAAGAATTATATATTAATCTTGAGAATTTTATCTCAGACCAGTAGCTACTAATAACATATACTAAGTGTTCTCAACCATAGGATACAACACAGTGCCAGTGATACCCACATGGAAACTGTCCTGTAGCAAAATCTTTCACTGAAGAATTTTTCTTAATCTATCCTCTCTCTGGATTTTAACAATCTGGAACTCTTACCAACCAGATTTTTCCTACAATTGTTCAATCTGAATCTGAACCACATCAATTTCAAAGACTCTGTTAAAAATCAATCATGGACTGTCCTTCTTTCACTGACCAAGTTATAGATTTAAAAAAATTTTTTTTTATATAACCTGCAAATTTTGGTCAGTGTTTTGATGCTGAACACCTCTATTAAAACTTTAAAAAATAACAATTTCAGTTATGCTAACTAGCAAAAGAAGGCTTCCTGACAATCTCCATATCACTAAAAATGATTGTTTTGGGAAAGTGAAATACATCTAAATTTTACATACACATACAGAACCTCCCCACTCCTTCCCGCAAAAGGAAAAGTGATCTGCCAAAATGCATTCAAATTACATCCTGAATTCTTTTTTTTTTAAGGGACATTAAATATTGTACTTGTAGATACACTGAGGTACAATGTCAAAAAAAAAAAAAAAAGATCGCTTCTGGAACTCTTAGAACATAGATCATAAAGCAGAAGTCTTGTCCGGACAATAAATCATTTATATGAACAACGGGAGGGTAGTTTAAGATTTTAACCTACACCTCATAGAGGAAACCTTTCAAATAATCTCATTTTTTCCCAAGTAGAGTATTTACAATACCAGACCTGCACGCTACGTGAGTGGGCAGAATATCCGAATGGTCACTAGACTCAATATAACCAGATTTAACACTGACGCGATTTTTAATTAACAGAGCTGACAGGATAGCATGATTTACTGAGTTAACTACCATAATATGGGATATAGGTAAGCAAGCAACACAGCAGACAAGCATGAGAACTACAGTTAACTAGAAATGAATTAAAATATATCAAAGTAACAGGAAAATTGTATTGAAACTATCGTCGTCAGCTAAGCAAAAGTGCATTTAATATTCTAGCACTTCAGAGTAAGAGTCCTTTCAAGGACAGTCAAACCCTGGTTGTTAAATAAGAATACCTGATCAAACGCCCCACCGCGTATATATATATATATTGATAGATGCATGCATGTATGTTTCATTATGGGAGTGACAGACAGATGAGAGAGAGAATTAAACCTCTGTATGCTTTATGAAACGAGTTTACAGTAACGGAATTACAGTAACTTAAACAAGTTGCAGAAAACATAGGGAAGTGATGATAATCCTTTTCACTATAGACACAAGGCCTGGAATTTAAGGGGATGGGGATAATCGATTACATCACCCTAGTACTTGACTGGTACTTAATTTATCGACCCCAAAAGGATGAAAGGCAAAGTCGACCTCAGCGGAATTTGAATTCAGAACGTAGTGACGGGCGAAATACCGCCAAGCATTTCTTCGAGCGTGCTAACGATTCTACCAGTTCGTCACCATAATAATAATCATAATAATAATTAATTCTGCTTTTTTAATAATTAATTCAATCCTTTCTTACTAAATTCACAAGCTCTGAAATTCGCGAGAAGGGAACTAGTCGATTACATCGATCCCAATGTTTCAGTGGTACTTAATTTATCGACCCCGAAAGGATGAAAAGCAAAGTCGATCTCGCCTCGGCGGAATTTGAACCCAGAATTATGCATTTTGCTAACGATCTGCCAGCTCGCCGCCTTTCACAAGATCATTAATTTTGAGGGCATAGGGTTAGTCGATACCAACGACCCCAGTACTTCACTGGGACTTTATTTTAAGCCCGTGAGATTGAAAGGCCAAGCTGACTTGCGATAACAAAATTAAATACCACAGAAATACATTTAGATTAAATCTTACCGCCAAAACCATTTATTCGGCAGGCAGTGCAACCACTAGCCCGTGTCTCACAATTGAAATATCTGAATAAAAGAAACAATTGCAGAATTCACCACTAAAGATATGGTGCAGTGAACTTTTTAAAAAGAAAGAGAGAATAATGTTATAGACTCAAATTGTTATATGAGAATGTTAAATGAAGTAAAGAGAGGACAGGACGGCTACGTAGGTTATGTTGTTGAAGGTGGTGGCAATATGACACAGCAATAATGGTTAAATTATCAACAAGTGGGTGGATGTTTGTGTCGGCAAGGAAACCCCGACACGGTTGCTCGAACTGCTAGAAATAGTAGACAAACTTCCTTCAAATTAACATATAGAGCAGGGGTTTTCAAACTGTGGTCCGCGGACCACAGGGGGTCCGCAAGGACAAGACAGGGGGTCCGTAGACAGCAAATACTTTTTATGCGCAATTTGATTTTATATATGTTTTTTAATCGAAATCTTTTAATTGACAATAAACCTATTTGTTAAATACTGTTAAATAAATAAATGCAAAAATATATGTTATTTTAAGCAAATATTTATGTATAAATTTCATAAGCGTTTATAAGCTAAAGCCTGAAATATAAAGGGGTCCGCAAGTCAAAAAGTTTGAAAACCCCTGATATAGAGTAATGTGATCCGAGGTGCACAATATGTGGACGAAAAGGAGAGATAGATGTCACAGTAAGGGGAGCATCCCAAGGACAGTTTGTGTGGGGATTTACATAAAAGGATGAGAAAGAAATGGAAAAGACGGTGAAATGCGATAAAAGTATGCATAGTATACAAAGTATGTGGTAACATGAATGATGCAGTCCTCCCAATACAGCAGAAACTCCAGCTAGGGCCAATCAAGGAACCTCACAGATCCGGGATTATCCTGACCACCAATAATACGAAGCCTCTCCCATACTCAATCCTTTCTACTATAAGCACAAGACCTGAAATTTGGGGGAAGGTGCTTTGTCGATTACATCGACCCAGTGCTCAACTGGTACTTATTTTACGAACCCCCAAAGGATGAAAGGCAGAAGCGCAGTTTGGTTTCCGCAATAAACCCCCAACTCTCACAATACCAACCACCACTACCTGCCTGTTCGTAAACATCCTGACATATCTACAACACTCGAGAACACTACCATTCCCACTTAGTCCAACACACACACAAACAATTAGCAGCGGCAACAATAACTTTTTTTTCTAACAATAACTTTATTATTTCTAAACGCTGCTGTGGAGCAAACCGCCGCCAACACCAATATTAAGTTCAGAGAAACAGAAGCTGTCACGCTTCTTCTACTGAGGACATCAAAACATTAAATGACAAACTAGACAGTGAAGGAAAAGCAAACATGCTTAGACAAATAATACGCTGCATAGCAGGTATTAAAACCACCTGAAGTCGGTCGGTCGGAGTGATGCGTGTGATCACTAGAGGAGAGTACAAGAATCGCAGCTAGCCCGTGAAATGCCGTTGTGCCATTGCCTGGACAGAACTACCCCTGTTACTCTGGTTCTTGGAGAAAATTAGCAATGTGTATCATAATATGATGCAGGATATACAGGACAGGCAAAGGGTGATTATAAGCCAACGGGTGCGCGAAGTATTGTAGAGTAAGATTTGTCGGTGAACTGAATGTGATGGTTGTAATGTACCCAATTCGATACCTCATTGTTGACATCGAATTGAGGCTAAATGTTGGTCCATCCAAAACTGAATAAAATCAGTGTTGCATGGAAGAAAGGAAGATATACGCACGATTTAATGTGTGATATGGTGATGTGACATTCTGAATGTAATACGACACGAAGTATGAAGCGTTCCATACATAACATCAATAACCTACTCATCACCGCGGGCTGTGGAATTTTTTAAGAACAATGGGAAGGTACATGTTTGCCAAACCTCAAAACACAAGAAAAAAAACCAGCCAAACGTATCTTATGAAATAAATGATCACTTTTTTTAAAACTTCGGTAAAATTTATAAATTTAAATTTATGCAGGCATAAGTAAAAGGAAAGCTTACAAATAGAAATGCAACCCTTATCTGGGGAATCCATTTAACTACGTCAATATTTATTTGTAATGAGATAATAATTTAGAGAAAGCTGAAAGGAAAAAGTTAAGACGAGCAGAGAGGTTCGTCCCCGACCGAGGTTTGTGGCCAACCCACTTTTGCTTGTAAGACTTTTTTTAAAGAAATGACGCAATGTCATTTTTTGCTTAAGACATTAGTGATGTTTCAGGGAAATTTGGCTGTTATTTCTAGCAAATCGATCGTCTACTTACAGATTTCCTCGTAAGAAAAAAAAATAGTATTTTAGGATGATGCAACAAACAGAAGCTGTTTATTTTTTAAAATGGCAATAGCTGTTTGTAAAATTGTTTTAAGTTAAAAGGGAGTATATTCAGTTAACTAAATAAAAGACAAAATATTACTGAAAAATTATCAACCTATATATATATCCATGTGTTAAGGGTTAATACGTGAGTTTCACTACGAATGTGTGTAATGAAAGTGCGTGCGCGCGATTAAGATTTTAAAAAAGAAAAACTTGTGAGTATCAATGAGTAGGAGAGTGTGTGTCTGTGTGTGCGAGAGAAAGAGAGAGAGAGAGGGAGGAAGGGCTATGAATGAGTGAAATTGTAAGTAATGTAGAGGAGGAATGGGATAAAGAGAGAAATGTAGGAAAGAATAAATGAATGAAGGAGGTGGAGCAAATATGAATACGAGATGTGTGTGGGCCGGATGTGCGACTGAAAGAAATGTATGTCACTGAGCGAAGATATATTTGTGAAAGCATGTGAGTTAATCTCGAGGTAAATTCGTAGGGCAACGAGAGAGAAAGATTATCTAATTACTTATCGCGCACGCCTGTATGTATGTGTGTGTATATATATATATATATATATATATATATATATATATATATACGTGTGTGTGGAGTAGTGTGTACATATAATTGCATTCAGTATATGAACGTGACGGTATACAGTATGTATGCATGCGTGTTGTTTAAAAAATCCCTTATGTCAACTCAGATCGAAGGGACTTATGATCAAGAACATTCTATCCCCATTCCGTCGAGGACTATATTATCCAATTGTTCTTTCTTTTCTTTTCTTTTAAAATGGTTGGATGCGATTTGAACAGTACCAAGTTGTTATTTCTAGCAGGTCGAGCGACCAGATAGAGATTCTTAGTGTGTGGGAGGGAAATAAATAAGCGCAAGTAAACGTGACTATGAAAGCGGAGGGGGGGGGACGTATGTATATAGGTGTGCGCGCGAGAACGAGTGTGTGTATGCATGTATAAGGTGCCCAGAACTAGATTATATCTAAGAAGATATTTATGTGTATTTGTAGTCGTGTAAACGTGCGTTCTGTCAGCGTGTAGCATTCACTGCTGCAGCATAATATTCAAGGCAGAAGTGTGAGAACAAGAATGACCGTTATAAATTTCCCTCCAGTTTTACAACCAATTGTTGAGAGCTGCCAGGTCATCCCTAACAAGCTACTACCGAGTGACCTAACTATGCCTACCATCGCCACCGCCATCATACAACGAAGGGTGACAGGCGAAAGTAAAGAATACGCACACCCAGTGATTAGGGTTAGTGTTTTTGTTACGTCGAAAACGGGTGGTGTACGTATTCTTTACCTCCACCACATATATATATATATATATATATATATATATATATACATACATAGACACAAGCACTTAAATGCAAAACAAGAGGGGGAAAAATAGTACTCGAACACCAAAAGGTAGAGTAATATGCTTTTATTAAAACTGCAAAATTATCACAAAGCTGTTAGAGTTTCACGTCCCCGTTCGTCATAGTTGTGAAACTAACAGCTTTGTGATAATTTTGCAGATTTAATAAAAGTATATATGAGTGTGTATCTATATAATATTGCAATGCTTCTCGTTGACATGGGATAAGTTCAACTGCAAGTTGGAATATTTTCGTTAAGTGATTGTTAAAAAAAATTCCAAGAGAGAGGAATTTAAAAGGATGGGTGCTGCACTTCAGAGAATGTCGAACACACACAGCCGTATGTGTCTAAGACACTTTGCAATGCCTCCATCATATGCTAGCATTTTCTTAAATGCTTCCCCCCACCACCACCATTTCTTTTTAGTTCACTTTATCAGGCCAACTTTACATGCAGAGAATTTAGACATTCTTGCAAAGAATGTAGAGCAAGTCAACTTAAAAACCTGGTCTCATTGACGGCATGACAAGCATTGACTACTGGGGTCGACTAAAAATATCTCAATCTCTGCTCTCTCCAACGCCGCCGTCAGCGCTACATCATTTGTGTGATGTGGAAAATATTCCATCAATATTGCACAAATGATGTTGGCATCAATTTTAAAACCACCCACTAGAAAAAATCGAACTCAAGAAACATAACATTATGACACAACAACTTTGACCAGTCCAGCTCTCTTTAATATTATACCAAAATACATCAAAACGGAAACAGATCCCATAAAATTCAAAAGTTCTCTGGACAAATTTCTCAAAAAAAATCCCAGAACAACCTCCTACACTCGGATGTCTCCAACAATAACTCCTTGCTGGAGTGGGCCATGGTGTCCCATATATAACTGAGGTGTGAGTCACGATCTAAAAGACTTCACCAGGTGGTGCTACTAAGTTAGACATGGCCTGGTCCTATACTAGCCGAAACCTTTCCATCAACTTTTATTTATTAACGAACAGAACAAGATATTTAACCGAGGTTAATTATTCGGTGTCACCATCCGCATGAAAATCACTACATCAGATATCTTCTAGAAGAGGAGGATTACTAACGCTGTGACTTCAATCCTTTCTGCAAGTACGGGAGATAACTCCGAATATGTTTTAACCTTATTAAGACCTCCCCAGTGAAGCATACACTTCATTCTTGCAGAAAGAAATATACTAATTAGAATACAGTATTGTCACCCATTGGTACATTCGATTTTTTTTAATAGATAAATTACCCAGACATCACTATTATACCCTTTTCCTGCATTAGTATGTGTACTGTGCGTTTTTTTTTTTCTTTGTTTTCATGTTCTACATTAAAATATGTTAACCTACCTCTATACTATTTTTGCAGTTTCATTGTTCCGAGTTCAAATCACGTATCAGTCGACCGTGCTTATCTTTTCTATAAGAGAAGTTCGATAAAATAAGTAACGGTGTATGGTCTAGAGATGATCCAAATTGATTTTGTACACCCCACTTTGTAGGGGGAACCTGCTATATGGTCTGAGCAAATTAACTTCTCGTAGATGACAACCCTTCACAGCAAACTCATGGTAGCGTCAATTCTGACCGAACAGTCCTATAACTCGAAGGTAGAAGACAATCATTAAGCATGATCCACAGATCTGGTTTTCCACTTATACTTTGTCTCCGCCTGTCTAGCTGATAACCATATACAAATTACGACATGCAATAATGAGTCGTATTGGAGTTGCAGTTAGGTGTGTTGCTAAGCAAAGCGTTGTAGCTTTGCCCTAGACCTATGGTTAAGTGCGTTTGTTCCAAGTAACCACTCATCTTTTTTTAAGACAACTCTATTCAACATTATCCAGTGTCACTTCTATAACAGAAATAGGTTATGGTTTGAGGAAGGGATGGCTGCTATTTCTACTAAGCCGAAGTTCGCTTACTGGCTAATGAGAAGTAATTAGCAGAGTCCACAAACCATATTCCACTCTTAAAAAGAAATCCTTTCACCTATGTTACTAATTCACACGGGAGAAAAAAAAATGTCACGTCTAAAATACGAAAGAAACTTGCGTATCTGCAATCATTAATATTGTCATCATTAATTAATAAGACATCAGATGATGGCTAGCAAAAGGGAGGCGACGCAGCGGATAGCACTGAATGAAATGCATGTGAATACGAGTTTCGGTTGGGACAAGTGCGTGGGAAAATTCTAAGATGATGCTTTGAAAGAAGGGCCGGAGTCGGCGATGAGGGGGGATCGAGTCTTAGATCTTTAATGAACAGGAGCTCAGCATCAAATCTTGTAAAAATGTGCGTAGATTTTCCTATTTCTTATAGAGAAAATAGGTTGTAAAACTGGCGTAAAATCTTCCTCTATGACCAGCGTGTAGTAAATTAAAACCAGTTGGCGAGTTAGAAAATTGGATGAAAATGATAGTATGCTGTGGTAGCAGGCTGTATAGTGGAAATATGTGTGTGGAAAGACCGACTGACAGCTAGCTCAATTAGCCCACACACAACAGAGTCGCCTACATATACTAAGTGTAGAAACACATGCAACTATGAGCAAATATCTACCTGACCGACATTATCAATGCGTGTGTATTCCGAATAAAGTGCTCGCGTACGTACACACACACACACACACAGATATAACACGAAAACAATAAAAATAACACCAATTAAAACAGATTTTACACCGTTCTTTAATCTCAGTTTCGTGTTCCCGCTTTTCGACAGGCACACACACATGTATACTTCGAAATTTTAGTCCTATTTCTCATTTCATTCTTTTAAAAAAAGCATTAGAACGCACTCAATATCTGTAGATTAGATGAAAATATATACATATATATTCTAAATAATTTTAGCTTATACCTAACTGACAAACGCAGAGTATAATATAAACATCTCACAGATTTTATATATATATATATATATATATGTATGTATATTTGTCAGTATATCTGTATGTGGGCGTGCGCATAGGTTGGAGAGAGAGAGAGAAAGAAAGAGACTAACTGTTTCCCAAGCTGGGAAATATTACAACGCAATAAAATTTTCGAAAAGGGGAAACCAACACAAGACAAACGGACAGACAAAAAAGAAAAAGATATTCTAGTTTTGTTAATGTTGTGTATGTATGAAATGGCGAAATGACATGTAGCAATAACAATGTAAAATGTTGATTTTTTTTTTTTATCTCGTTCTGTAGTTTTTAAGAAAAAAAAAGGCGGGTAATGGCAGGGGAGGAGAAAGAAAATGATTAACGAAGCTAGACATCAAATCAGATATGTTTATTGGAATTTCTCTTGTTTATTGATTCGATGTGAAAATGGGTCTCATTGTTTTTTTTTCTTCTCTTTTAGACTAAACTAGAAAACAATAATACCCAGACATCATCAGTGCGACTATGTGTGTGTGTGTATATAAATAATTACTCTACTGCTCTATAACTTAGTGTGATTCTTTCGGATTTATAATCTACTAACTATATATAGATATATATATATATATATATATATATATATAGTCTCTCAGTATTCATACTTACAGCTAATATCTCCATATTAAATAAAATACATTAAACATTTATGTCAGAATTGTTCTACTTCCACATATCAATCTGTGTGTTTGTGGACAACTGCAAATTACAGTAATTATATATACATATATATATATCTATCTATCTATCTATATATATATATATATATATATATACAGAGAAAGAGCAGCACATAATTAATATGTACACCTTCGGTAACTGTATGTTAGCTGTCTATTTTATTCGCAACTACACACGTTAGTTGTATATACTCTTGCTAAATAACAATTCACACAGCTGTGAATAACAAAAAACAGCATTTAACTACATCGACTATTTTAGCTTGGTGTGTGTGTGAGAGAGTATATATGTACATATATATATTTGTATGCATACAAACATACTGTTGACATTATACATATGTTACACACTACCTCCCATATATACGTACGTAAACACACAAATATAAATATATATCTGCGCACATTGTAGCTATTTTTGCTAACTGTTGTAGCTACACACATACTGTATCGCTGCATATACAAACATACATATATACGCTATATATATATATAATTTTCAATTAGTTTTCCCATCCTGGCATGAGCTGGATGGTGTTGTGTATGTATGTATATACAGAGAGAAAGAGATATCATGAACGAGAAAATGCATCATGGATGGATGCACGAGAGAATGAGACTAAAGTAAGACACTGGAGGGTAGAGTAGTTCCAGCTGCATGATGGATGGAGGGAAAAGCGTGCTGCATTGTGGGTCAAACAACCCAGCTCTTCGCCTCGTAGCATCCAGTACTGATGGGGGGAGAGAGTGCTGTCGGGAGATGCTAAAATTCTTGTGATCTCCAGTCGACAGCTGACGATGGGAGTGTCCCACAGTGCAAGCTGTATGGAACATCGTAAATGATGGACTCTCCCGCCGATCCATTCAATATAGTCGACCGACTCCTTGTTAACAAACGAATTGACTGGAGGATTCCACAGATTCGTGTACCATTAAGTAGAATCAGTGGGACATGGCTGGATGCTTGAATTGAGGTCTATACGACAAGCTTCTATACAATTTCCAAATTAAATCGCAAGATTACGCCGATTCGAGGTTACGGTAGAAGCACTTGTTCCAGGTGCCACACAATGAAATCGAACCCAGAACGTTCATGTTCGTGAAGTGAACTTCTTAACACAGTTATGCCTGCCTACTATATATATATATATATA
>NC_068993.1:17263972-17264984 GCF_001194135.2 Octopus bimaculoides
TGTTGTTATTAAGTTACATAACTGACATAAGGACATTAAAAATTTCATGCATCGCACAAGAATCCCTGGACCCTTGAGTTACTTAATTTTACATCCAAATTAAAAAAAAAGGCATATAAATGTAAACATTGCGTTCTGTCTCTCCTGTTTCTTCCATCAAACCTACAACACATACATCATACATACATACATAGAGAGAGAGAGAGAAAAAGAGAGAGACACGCGCGCAGATTCATATAAAAACCTCAGTCACTGTGTTTATAACTGTCTGTTTACATACTCTACTGGAGATAAACATGGCTATAACTGCGTGTATACACACACACACACATATATATATATACAGCTACAGCTGAATGTGAACTGCAAGTAACTGTTTATACAGCTGTATGTGTATGTTGGTGCGTGCGTATGTATGTCTACATATGTGTGTGTTACTAGATACGTACACACATGCGCGCGCGAGTCGACCATACAAATGTGTACTTGGTACCACTGGGTATGTGCACTTTACTGGCGAACATGTTTTCTCTATCTGGTTGTGTGTATGTTCATTTTTGCACTACTCGACCATGAAAAATGCTAGATAAGAAAATATTTCTGCATTTTCACGTATGACATTCTAGGAATAATGGATATTTACAAAGTGAAAGTATGATTAATTTAGACACTGCGAAATAAGTAACGAGTATATATAATGAGAAATAAGTAACAAGAGTATATATAATGAAAATTATGATCTTAAATGATTTCTAATCATTATTATTATTATTTTTCTTTCTTTAGTTATTTTTGCTAACATTTCCATCAGTTCAAATATACGACTACGTTCAAATCACATCTTTTAATGTGTATTAGTAGTCAGGAACAAATACACACACGTATGTATAAATTCAAACATACAAATAAACATATGTATACATATATACTTATATATATATATATATATATACGTATACACATATATATGAATATATATATATATATATATATATATATATATATATATATA
>NC_068993.1:17266411-17280193 GCF_001194135.2 Octopus bimaculoides
TATATATATATATATATATATATATATATATGTATACATATGTGTTAAGGATCATCTTCATACATCCGCTTTCCATGGATTGAGAAAACATATTCTGGGTGATGTTCACCTAAATTAATGGTACTGAACTACATCCCTTCAGACCCCTTTGATTTCCATTTTACTCTCCTGCGTCACACATACATACACATGAAAAGAAAAATCCTATCACATTTTTATGATTAAATATTATTAGGAAATGTATAACAAGAATTGTTTAAAATGCTTGGCGCATTGTAGAAATATAACCATAAGCTTTAACAACAAAATCTTATATGGACACCACCACCACGGGTCATATGGTTTAGATCCACTGACCTAGACCAACTCGAAGGCCCTATCTTGCTGGTGTTTTATTTTTTATCATGGTTTCTATAGTTGGATGGCCTTGCTAACACTCCCACCCACTTATTATTTTCGCAGTATCAACACTGGTTATATTGCACTGCCTAGGACACAACGAAAGGGATCTCCTTGACCTCGGCGTCTTTGCTCGGCCAACAACGCCTCTCATAAAATGACTGTGGGAAGTCATAAGAGGAATGAGTGATAGGTGTACTCAGTATTCTGAGACGCACATACATTGAAAGAGGACAGAGCAAAGACAGGAGATGGCAACGTGACCCAAGAGATGGAGTGAAGGGGGGGGGCACAGAAAGAGCCCGGAAGTGTGAGCGAAAAGTAGCAAGAGTATGTATATACGACGGCAGGCACAGTGAATGGGGTTACTGGCAGTACAAAAGTGGGGAGTGAAGGCAAAAAAATGCACTGGGCACAATAGGCCCTACTTGATATTTGTATAAATAGACCTCCGCATGGCAGGAACAGTTAAAATGATAAGAATAATCATGGTGGGGTTGAGTGTAGATGAATCTGTCCCAAGTTCATAAATTGAGTTGAGTGATAGGGATGTGTGTGGCAGAAAATAATAATGTGAGAGTAATGAGGAGGTAAAGCAAGAGGGAAGCGTGTATGTGTGCACACATACATACATGCGTCCATACATATTACACTACCATATAAATACAAATAAACACAGAATCTATATACACGAGAGAGACACACATATATATATATAGTGTATATATAAGTGGGTGGGTGTGTATAAAAACATCTTCACTCACTAACATAAATATATATGGATCTCAGTAGAAATTATTGACTTAATTTTTAGATGTTCAATCAACTGAACGACTCGGGTTCAGTCCCACAGCATGGCACCTTAGGCAAGTGTTTTACTCCACAGCCTCAGGCCAACCAAAGCCTTGTGAGTGGATTTGGTAGACGGAAACTGAAAGAAGCCCACTGTGTGTGTGTGTGTGTGTGTGTGTGTGTGTCTTCATGCCTGTGTTTGTCATCCACTACCGCTTGACAACCTAAGTTGGTGTGTTTACATCCCTGTAACTTAGTGGTTCAGCAAAAGAGACCTAAGGTTTTTAAAAAAAATAAGTACTGGGGTTGATTTATTCGACTAAAAATTCATCAAAGCAGTGCCCCAACATGGCCACGTCTAACAACTGAAACCAGTGAAAGATAAAAGATATTTATCTAATCATACACATCAATATATGTATGTAAATATATCAACATCATTTTCATCTAACGTCCACTTTTCCAGGCTTTCATGGATCAAACAGAATTTGTTGACAGATTTTCTTTGGCAGGATGCCTTTCCTGTCACCAACTTTCACCTGTTTTGAAGCAAAATATCATTTTTTGTAGAAGACTGGTAACAAACAACCTCATTTGCATGGCTACGCTTATTTACAACCATCACATTAGACAAGGGTACGCACAAACACACACACATATATGAATATAAGATGGGCTTCTTTCAGTTTCCATTTACCAAATCCACTCACAAGGTTTGGTCGGCCCAGAGCTAGAAGACACTTGCTCAAGGTAACTTGCACAGCGGGACTGAACCCCAGAACACATGGTTGTCAACCACACAGTCACACCTATATAATTATATAGCTATATATCTATAAATTCAAATACACATACACAAATATACATATATGTATATAAATATATGAGTGTGTGTAAGCACATGCACACATGCATGTACCTGTATGTTAGCTTACACCTACACTCCTCTGAAAATCTCTCAGCTACAAACACTGACACTGTTATCATTTCCTTTATCAATAAATCATCTGATGGCTTTGAAACTTTAAGTACATGTGGAATAAGAGATTCCTAACTTGAAAATCAGGTATGGGTTAGTGACAGGCAGGGAATCCACCCATAAAGCAATGCTTCATTATGTATTCATCTAACTCATGCTAGCAAGAACAATATGGATGTAAAATGAAAGAACAAATATGAATAAATATGCATTTATATACACGTGTGTGTGTGTGTTTGTGGTAAATTTGCTCTCCAACCACAAGGTTTTAGGTTCATTCTCACTGCATGACAGCTTGAGTAATTGATTTCTAATACGGCCCCAGGCTGATCAAAGGCTTGTGAATGAATCTGACAGATTGAAACTGAAAAAAGTCTCCTTGCTTTGGCATCACATGATAGTTGCAACTGAATATCACCATCATACAGGTGGTGTCCATTTTCAGCCTTTTGTGAAAACATGTCTGATTCTGGGGGCAATATTGCCATCCTTAGAAACAGGTGAGTATTGGTAATGGGAAAGGCAGGCATCTGGCCACAGAAAATCCACCTGACTCATGAAAGCATTGAAAAGTAGGCATTAAATTGATGACAAATTAGTTATATACATACACATCATCATCATCATTTAACATCTGCCTTCCGTGCTGGCATGGGTTGAAGGAAGACTACACCTGGCTCCTGGGTCCATTTTAGCATGGTTTTTATGGTTGGATGCCCTTCCTTAACACTAACCACCCAACAGAGTGAACTCAGTGCTTTTTCACACACACACACACATATATATACTGTGATGGTGCATGTCTTAGTGGTTCCAATACTTAGCTCATGATCATAAGGTTATGAGTTCAATACCCAGTGTTGTGTCATGTCCTTAAGCAAGACACTTTATTTCACACTACTCCAGTCCATTCAGTTGTTAAAAAGGTGTTGTACCCATAATTCAAGGGGCCAACCATGTCACATTCTGTGTCATGCTGAATCTCTCTGAGAACTACATTAAGAGTATGTCTCAGTGGAGCGCTCAGCCACTTGCATGTTAATTTCACAAGCAGGCTGTTCTGGTGATCGGATCAACTGAAACCCTCTTCGTCATAACTGACAGAGTGCCTTATATTTATACATACATACACACATTTTAAGGTGTGCTATATTTTTAGAAAGGTTACCTTACTTTTCATCTGGTCAACAAGTCACCAGAAACTTGTTCATGTCAAATCTCAAGCCAGTTGATCCATTTTTATATTCCTTCAGGTGGAAGTAAAATTTTGAACTCCCACAAAGGGGCAAATTTTATCTATTTTCTTTTTCCACACATTTTTATCCACTTATTTATATTCTGTTTGTTGCATTTCGAGCATACGGTCATCGACCCTTATTTGTTTCCAAGCAAGGTAATATTTTCCCAGTAACTGCACATGTTTTCATGAAAAACTGGAAATGAATGATGCTGAGTGTATGAGAGTGACACTCATTTACAAATATCACACAATGTCAGGGTGAGAAGGTGCATGCTCACACACACACACACACACAACAAGGTTTGTTTTTTTTTCAGTTTCTGTCTACCAAATCCACTCACAAGACTTTGGTCAGCCCAAGATTATAATGGAAGACACTTGTCCAAGATGCCAAGCAGTGGGATTGAATCCAAAGCCACATGGTTGGAAGCAAACTTCTTAACCACATATGGTTATAACTGCACCTCTACTAAATAACAATACCATTTTATGTATAGCAGAATAGTCATAAGATTTAATTGTAAAAAATAATCATACCGTACTAGAGTCAAATCATTCGATTAAAAATTCTTCAAGGTGGTGCCCCAACATAGCTGCTATCTAAAGACTGGAACAAGTAAAAGATAAAAGATGCAAGTTGCAATTTTTCATGAATATGAACATGCTTCCCGTTACCATGGGAAGGAAGCATCATCCCAAAGGTTGATAATATATTCTATTTTTAATATGTTGACACCACAAAATATCTAAATGCCATGACAACATAAACTAATCTTCATAGGCAACACTTGGTATGTTTTTTTAAAAATCTTCTGATTATTTGAAGATGTTCTATGATACCATTGGTTATCAATCAGGGTCCACATGACCCTTGGAGGTCAATATAAGATTTTGTTATTAAAATCTATGCGCAATAAGAGGATTACACTCCTACAATACACAAATTATTTTCTTTTTTCTTTTACTTGTTTCAGTTATTAGACTGTGGCCATGCTGTAACATCACCTTGAAGAATTTTTAGTCAACTGAATCAATCCCAGAACAATATTTTATTGGAAGAATTTTTAGTCAACTGAATCAATCCCAGAACTATATTTTATTGGAAGAATTTTTAGTCAACTGAATCAATCCCAGAACTATATTCTATTGGTTTTATTTGACGAAACAAGTTACAGGAATGTAAACACACCAACACCAATGTCAAGTGGCAGCAGTGGACAAACAGACACAAAACACACACATATATGGTGGGCTTCTTCAGTTTCTCTGTCAAATCCACACGCAAGGCTTCAATCGGTCCAGAACTATAGCAGAAGGCACTTTCCCTAAGTGCTGCACCAACAATGTTTTTCACATTTTCTAATAATATTTAATTAGAAAAATATTTTTTAAAACATCAAATGGTTTTGATGGTACACCTGAGTAAAATAAGAATCAAAGGCATCCATAGGTAAAAAAAAAAAATGGTTCAGAACCAATGTACTACATACTTCAAAACCTTTCATAAAGGTGATGATTAGAGGCAAGCAAAATAACTTTTCAATCCAAGCTGTTCCTCAAGAAATTTACAAGCACCAGTATTGTCCATAATTTGAGTGTATTGCTTTCAAAACTAATCCCATACTACAACCTCCAGTGTGCTATTCTTCCACTGTTGTCTCAGTCACCTTTACCTGCAGAGCAAGAGTTGCATTTTCAGTCACAAATACGATCAACAGACCAACATTTTCTACATGGGGTCAACTTGTGACAATAACAGTCAGTCATTTTGCTGGCTTTCCTTTTAAATCATGTGTAAGATTTAAGTTCCAGTGTATGGTTGAGAATGATGGAATATCAAAACCATTCTTTCCTTTTCTTTTTCTGTATTTCTCTTAACAATAGAATATGAGCATTCAGTCACACAAACACACACATGTATAAGGGATTCCGGCAGCTTCTCTCCATCAAAAATCTCTCATATGGTATTGGTCAGCCAGGTGCTATAGTAGATGCCCAAGTTTCCACAATCACACCCATGCCTATATATATACACACACACACACATACTTATAGGTATGTATGTATTTATGAATGTGTATGTATGTATTATATAGTCGGGTATATAATATGTTGGGGATATGCTAAGCTGGTCTCTTTCAACAACAAAACACAAAATACAACTCATATCAAAGAAACATCAGTGCACCACACTCAACTAGAGCCCTGACAATCACACTCAAAGTCAGGTCTTACAATCACTGAGAATCTCTTCTGGTAAAAACACATCCTTCACATTGCTAGGACCACATCCCAATAAATGAACCTTCCCTTCGAAAGCAAAACATACCTCAGCTCACACCCCAACAATTATTGATACTCTACAAAACCCACATAAGAATATTGTGTTCGTTGGTCCATGGCAGTAGCAAAGGTCACTAGCTAGCAACACCACCAATGCAAATGACCCTTGAATCGTGATACCAAAGTGAATTTCTTAACCACACAATTATACCTTCACCAACCCGCATATATATAGACAGATAGTTTAAAGATGGACAACGCATTGTCATTTTAACCAATCTGTATGAATACAGCTCATGATTGTAAGGTTGTGGGTTCAATTCCTAGCAGTGCTTTGTGCCCTTCAGTAAGACATTTTATTTCACATTGCTCCAGTTCACTCAGCTGGCAGAAATGAATAGTACCTGTATTTCAAAGAGCCAACCTTGTCACATTCTCTGTCACACTGAATCTTCCTGAAAACCATGTTATGGGTAAACATGTCTGTGGAGGGCTCAGCCACTTTCATGTTAAAATCATGAGCAGGCCGTTGATTGGATCAACTGGAACACTCATCGTTGTAACCGACAGAATGTCAGTATATAACACCATCATCATCTTTTAACATCCATCTTTGCATGCTTGCATGGACTAGACAAATTTTCTACAGTCTTGTGTTCATCCTGCCACCATCCTTCACCTGTTTCCAAGCAAAGTCCTTAAAAAATGAACCACACAATGGCTGGAGATGTGTTCATGGATGATTGTAAACAAACAATAATTGCATGGTAGTGACATTTGTCTAGAATTAACATGCAATGTTCAAGACAAAGAACACAAACACACTGACACATGATAGGCTTCTTTTCAGTTTCCATCTATCAAATCCACTGACAAAGCTTTCGTCAGCTGAAGACTGGTAGAAGACACTTGCCCAAGAAGCTGCACAGTGGGACTGAACCTGTAAACCACATAGTTGCAAAGCAAACTTCTTACACACATCAAAATATATACTTAATATATATATATATATATATATGCTTTGCAATGATAGTTTTCGGTTCAGTCCTACCTTGGGTAAGTGTCTTCTACTACTGCCCTGAGCCAACCATTGCCTTATGGGTAAATTTGGGAACGGAAGCTGTATGGAGCTGTGACATATGTATGCATGTGTTTATACATCAATATTCCATGTTTTCACTTGTCACCATTAGAGCGGAACAGTGTCATCTTCATATGTTCACATTCCTGATAGACATTACAGCCTGCCGTTCAGCACTCTCAAAAACCTACAGGACAGAAAAACATCCCTCACCTTAGAAGTAAGGGCTGGGAATTGGAAGAGCATCTGATGTAAAATCTGCCAAATACACAAACATACATAGATGCAGATACATACATTTGCATTTAAATGCATACACACGTCCTGTGAGTGAATTTGGTAGACAGAAACTATGCAGAAGCCTATTAAATGTGTGTACATATGTATTTATTAGTATTTATATTAGTATTTATATACATATAACTGGCTTCTGCACAGTTGCTCTTTAGTGAATTCATGCACAAAGCATTGCTCAATCAATGCTATAGTAGAAGACATTTGCCAAAGGTGCTGCACAGTGGGACAAAACTGAAAACCACATGGTAATGAAGCAAATTTCTTAACCACACAGATCAAAGCCTTGTAGGTGGAAATGATAGATAGAAACTGAAAGAAGTCCATATGTATCAATATATATGAGTGTGTGCATGTTTGTATCTCTGGCTTGACACTGTATGATAGCTGTAAATGAGTGTCACTGTCAGACAAGCAGTGTCATTCATTTTCAATATTCAGTGAAAACAAGCCTGGCCATGGGAAAATATTACCTTGCTTGGAAACAAGTGAGGGTAAACAATAGGAAGGGGCATCTGGCCATAGGAAATCTGCCTCAATAAACTCCATCTGACCAATGCAAATATGCACATCACACACACACACATTTATGTACCTAACAACCTTTCATCATTTTACATTTGCTTTACATACTGGATTGTGTTGGACAAGTTATCACTCTAAATAGACTGGAGGACTACACTTGACTCATTGATTTCATTGCTGGCCTAGTTTCTCTTTTACTTTTGGCTAGGTGCCCTTCCTAATACCAACCACTTTATAAAGTGTACAGCATGCATCTTGTCCGAGTATGAGCACTAGAGAAGTGGTCATGTCCTTGACAAAGCTAAAGGGTTAGAGTCCTTTGAATCCTATGTTATTTCCACTCGTTTGCTAACCCATTTATGAACGGTGCTGAGTACCTTTTATCATGTTACCAAACACAAGTGAGACTGCCTTCTGCCTCACAAAACAGAAATAAAAAAAGAATGATGCTCATGTGTAGTTAAGTAAAGAATGTGAGGGTTGACTACAGATAAGACAGACAAGTGAGTAGGAGAAGGGGATGAGTGCCAGAGATGAGGGGGTTCGCTAGGTCCAATGACAACCTTACACAGATAGATAATATGGTACAGTGAACAAGATCCAATAGCATCCCTTGGTACACAAGTGACATACGACAGTGAACAGAAGAGAGGGTGAGTGACAAAAAAATAAGAGGGTGTCAACAAGAGGTAAGGGTAGGCAGCTGATGTAGACGTACAGGCACACATAGAGCGAGAGGCCCAAATGTAGATATAAACCTCTCAACCATCATCACTACCAATATTTTAACATTCGTTTCATCAAGTTTACACAGGTGGGCGGGTTTTCTCCAATCACTGCAGTCGTTTGTCATCTCCTCCATGAGGTTCAACATCCTATAATCAATTTCCACAGCTTCATCCCATGTCTTCCGGAGTCTCCCTCTTCCACAGGCTCCATCTACTTTCAGTACCTTGCACCTCTTTATACCACCGCCATCCTCTTTCGCATCACATGTCCATACCTACGCAGTCTTCTCCCTTGCACACTACATTCAATTCATCTGATGCACAAATTTTCTCTTGAGCTCGTTTGTACTCATTTGTCGTTCATGTACACACATTGTAACATGTAGCCCATGTCATTTCTGTCGGAACAGCACAGTTTCTCAATGTTAATCAGTCGTACTGTCACAACGCTATCTCTTGTTAACAAAACCAATGATCCTTGAAATGATAATATAAATTAGTTTATTTAAGACATCTCTAACAGGATATCTGACGAAAACTGTGATACACACGCGTATACATATACCTACAAACACAAATATATACCCAATCACACACACACACATTCATATATGTATATGTATATATATATATATATATATATATATGCATACACACACACAATCGTCACATATACACGCCCCCACTCACAAACATAAATATATACACATTCGTCCAAACAAACATATATACACATATAAATACGTAATTACGTACACAACTTTATACATAATAATAATAGCGTAGGAAGGTCTAGTTAGTTTCTTTTAGGGTCTCACTACATCTGGCAGTGAATATAATGCATAAATAAAATATATCTTGTGGTGAAGTGTCTTGCACACATACACACACTAGCATAGATGTACTTTTAACAATGTATGTGGAAATAAATCAATGATTGATAAATGCAGTGTGGAAAAGGGAGGATATGGTGTGCTCCATCAAATGTGTGTATGACTAGGTGCGTTGGTGCATATAACAACAACACAAGCCGCCTAATTTCAGAGGAATAACAACTTAAAAAGAGAGGTGGGGGAATTATATTTTGCTGACAAGTGATTGAAGGAAGGCTGGGTAGTAAATATATATATAAACTTGCACTAAATTCGACTTGTTTTGTCATGCGTTGAAACTATGACAGGTTTAGACGACGGAGGTGTATCAGACGGGACAGAAATTCCTGTCAGATTGTAGCAATGCAAAACAAAAACAAGCACAACACGGTCTGACAAATACAAACAGAAATAATCACACACCAACAATAACCGGAATAAATACACCCGTCTTGCAAACATACTAACAATAAAACTACAATCACATGTAAAATAGCAAGGGACCCCTCTCGCTTTCTGTCACTACGTGATTGGTTGACTTGCTAGAAATTACAACCAAATCTCCCTTATATCACATTCTAACATCTTTAAAATAAATGACACACTGGATAATGCAGTCCTAGATATACATGGTCTAGAAGAGGAGAGAAAAAAAGAAGAAACAGGTACTACTTAAGAAGAGATGATCACGACTGGAACGCCTCTAACAATGGATTTGCTCCATCAGGATTGATTGACATGGGGCTATGCTACATGTAAAACCCACAATATATGCAGACTTAATGCAATACATACACAAGATATTTTTTTGTTTTGTTTTTTAAATGTCACCACCTACACGGACATACAAAACAGATATAAAGATTATTTGATTGTCAAAACATTCACACGAAACCAGCGAAAGGAGTTTGTAATGTTCATGATTTTCGTTAATGCCCTTGAAAAAGCCCGCAACATCAAAAGATCCCAAACCCTCTTCTATATATATTAAAGGAGTAACACACATGCACACACACACTGGTATATATATGTATATTTGTCCTACATTTTTGAAATGGCAGTTGTGTGTTTAATTAAACGTTCCATTAATTAATTAATTAGCAAGACTATGTAGAAAAGTTATAAAAAAAAAAGCATAAGTCAAAATAAAAAGGATCGGTTTGACAACAACATGGTGCTATTTAGAAATAATAATATTAATAATAATAATAATAGATCAGAAATATTTCAGAGCCGTTATAAAAAAAAACGTAAACAGACTAATCAAGATAGGACATTATGACAGTAAAGTAAGTAGAAGGCCTGTTTTCCGTTCCCACACACGAAATAAGATGATGACACAAATAGACTACCAAACAACAGAATCCACCATCATCATCCGCTAAAATGATTACCCTGTGGGGCTTTGATATTGTCAATGGTATAAAAGAAAAAATGGAATATATATATATAGGAACATATATTTGACCTATGTGCGTGTAATATATAAGACAGAATACACAAATGTGCTTATACACACATATATATATATATATATATATATATATATATATATATATATATATATATATATATATATATATATATATATATATATATACATACATACACAAACAACTGAACATTGAATGTGAAACAGAAATAAACAATTGAAATAGAGGAGTGGGTTAAAAAAAAAGGCTTTTAAAAACATCAACTGATAAATCAATAGAGATGATAAACACAAGTTGATCGTGATCTGGTTTACAGAAGGGCAAAACTGAAAAAAGAAGGATGGACAAAAAAAGGTGGTTGCTATGTGGTTTACCTTAGATTCGTAGACTGTGTTGTGTTCCAATTGGACATAAAGAGATGATGAGTTGTGTGTACACAGATAATTCTGTGTATGTATGTGTTTGTATGAGTATACGTGCCATATAACAAACAGTAACAAGCAACTATGAGAAGAGAGTGAGTGCGGAAGGTCCTGGTTGGTTGTAGATTTCCAGTTTCACAGCTAGTAACTGGCTTGGCTAGCTCTGATTTTCTTAAACAGCAATAGTACCAAGCAGTAGTAAGGGCATTAGTAAAGGTGGTGGTAGTAATAGTAGTGGTGGCAATAGTAAAGGTGGTGGTGGTAATAATAGTGGCGGTGGTAATAATAGCGCGAGAGTAGCGGGAACAGGCGTGACAGTAAGAGAGGAAAGGGGAGAGTGAAATCTCAAAAACAACAACAAATAGGCCAGTACAGTTCTGGCGCCAAAACGCCATCTCTCGACAGGTCTGTAAATCATATTCCTCGTAAGAGCACGTAACTCATGTCGTATTCTAGATGTTTATTTACGAAGCTCTAGTTTTAAACGTCGTGAGAGGTGTTGAACGGTTTAATATACACATGCGCATTTTATATATATATTTATATATTTCCTTTATCTTTTACTAATTTCACTTATTGAACTGCGGCCTTGCTGGGGCACCGACAGTACTTATTTTTTTATGTATGGTTACTTATTCTATCCGACTCTTTACATAAACTGCTACGCCTCGGGAACGTAAACAAACCAACACCGGTTGTCAATTGATGGTGGCCACACACATAGATATATACATAGACATATGTATATACATACATAGATACACACGTACGACGGCCTTCTTTCAGTTTCCGTCTACCACCAATTTCATTCATAAAGCTACTTTTGGTGTATTTGTTTTTTGTTTATATGCTCGTAAATTCATCCGTCTATTATAATTTCATTATAAAACTCTTAAGCATTCATTCACGTTTCCTTTAAACAAATATCTCGACGTGATCGTTTCTACCTGATGAAATGTATCTTAAAATTCTCGCAAATGACACCACTGTCTTCGAAAAATGACAGTGGATAAAATAAATGTAGATCTTCTGAAAAGAAGATGGGATGGTCATGGCGGGAACGTCTATAAACAAGCTTGTTCGATCGTGGTTGATCTTGTGCTAAACAATAACAACAACGCAAGCACTATTTTCATCCACATTGGCTCACCTGAAATAAAATAGCTGTTGTTGGTATGAAATGAATTTTCAATTTAAAGTACTTGTGTTACATTCAAAACACGAGATCTACCTGATAACAACCACTTCCTGAATAAAATATCTTTTTTTAACTGAACTATTTTTGAAGGTGAAGGATATCGTCACAGGAAAAACCACGTTATGTTATTATGCTTATTTTATTGATCACCGAGATATAGAGATGAAAGGCCTTGAACTAAATATTGTAAACTAACTAATCCGTCCTTCAGAATAAGTAATATTAAATTTTCAAAAGCAAGGTGGTTTCTGCTGCGTTGTTTAACCGCCTAAGGTACAAACCTACTGTTAGATGATTTCTAGTTGTAACAGACCCTTGCTTTTGAGTACCAGTAACTAGATTGTCCAATGTTCTACAGGGTGTCCATAAAGTCTGGGTACATGGGGATTAACACATACTTTAAGAAATTATTACTTCTTATATTTTAATTGTTTATGTTATGATTTTATTTACTCCATGTACCCACATGGGGATTAACACATACTTTAAGAAATTATTATTTCTTAAATTTAATTGTTTATGTTATGATTTTATTTACTCCATGCACCCAGACCTTGTGGACATCCTGTATATTTAAGACAGTAAAGTGTGATTCGATGGAAATTTGGCTGTTATTTCTAGAGCATCGATTAACAGAATTGCTGGCGCTCCAACAAATTACCTAAGGTATTTCATTATGGCCCTTTACGTTCCGAGTTCAAACACTTAGCGAAGTCTACTTTCGTTTTTTTTTTTTTATTCCTTTCGTATTCTCAATGCCTTCTAGGAATATTGTAACTTTTAGTGCAGGTTGGATTAACCATTAAACAAAATAAGCAAGTGCTCGGGATGTCGCAGGGTTTTTGCAAGTGACAAACATGGTGCAAATTGGTAACTTATAAGTTGTCTTTTTTAATGAATAAAAATTTTTTTAAATTTATATATTTTTTTCTTATTTTACAAATTCTCCCCCTTCTCTCTCCAACCTTTTCCCCCACCCAACAGTTTTTTAAACCGATACATTATTTGTTATTATCTGTTGGGGTTTCCACTTCGGGACTCACCATTAATGTGTGTGTCACTTTTTATTGTTTCTTCCATGCTGCAGGAATACTACAAATACACATCACTACATACATGCACACACACACACGCGCGCACAAGATCTTGTATAAAGACAGTAGGACGCATGGCTCAGAAAATCGCCAGACACGGTGCAAGTGATTATCATCATCATTTTAACGTCCACTTTTCCATATTTGCATGGGTCAGGGAGAGTCAGGGAGATGTTTTTTTGGGGGTGGGGGGCGTATTTTCTATAGCCTGATGCCTTTCCTGTTGCCTACACAAACTAAGTAGAATTCCCCCATGGCCAGACATGGTCTAGCTGAATACTGGAAATGACCGACACTGCTTGTATGACGGTGACAATCGTTTACTACTACGGCACAATGTCAGGACAAGGAGACACAAGCACACATGCATTATATATATACACACACATATACATCAAAACATTATATATATATATATATATATATATATATATATATATAT
>NC_068993.1:17280203-17284382 GCF_001194135.2 Octopus bimaculoides
ATATATATATATATATATATATATATATATATAGATGTACACACACACAATGGTCTTCTTTCTGTTTCCATCTACCAAAGCCATTCACAAGGTTTTGGTTTGCCCAGGGCCATAGTAGAAGATACTTACTCAAGGTGTCACACAATGGGACTGAATCAGATGAAAGGCTATTCTGTCTGTCCTGGCTGAGAATAAAAACCAAAATACATGACATGTTGCTTGCGGATAATTCAGCATTAGCACACACTGGGGAACAACTGTGATGCTTTATTGACAGTTTTCCTCTAAAGATTCAACCATCAACAATTGCAAGCCAGTGATAGACGGAATTCACATAGTTTGGTTCCACTATCACAGAGAGTCTCTTCTTAGAGTCTGAGATTAATAGATGGATCAGAAGAGCACTGTGAGGACAGCAAGCTGGTGACATGCACTGTGGTTGCATTCTTATAGGGTCATGAATGAATGAATGACCTTAGTATTGCACCTAGAAAGTTCTCCTCCAAGGCACAAGTCTTGGCAAGGTTGTGTATAGAAGACCAGCAGTCGCCCATGAATACCAGCCTTCTCTCTCCACGCCACTGATGTTATCCAAGGGAAAAGTAGAAGCTGATACAGTTTCGCACCAGCGACATCACAACTCATTTCTACAGCTGAGTGAATTGGAGCAATGTGAAATAAAGTGTCTTGCTCAAGAACACAGCACACAGCTTCGTCCAGATATCAGACTCACTACCTCATGATTATTAGCCAACACTGTAACCACTGAGCCATATTGTTATACGGCAGCAAGACCTGGAGTTTCTACTCCAGCTAAGAGTGGTATTTCGATGCTTTCCACCTTCGCAACTTGAGTCACATAATGAGTGTCATGTGAACTGAATGAGTCACAAAATGAAATTGTGGCCTGCATCCAGGTTCTCAGCCTCATCATCCTACCCCAACAATGTCTTCACTGATGGAGCCATATACACTGTATGTCTGGTGGGAAGATCTTGAAAAAACAGCAGAACTGGGAGCTATCCTCAAGCAAAAGGGCACAAGGAAAACCCCATCTTTGTTTCCAAAGATGTCTGCAAGTATGACATGAAGTTACTAAAAATTAATATTGAGAGATGAGAAGACAATACGAGTAATCACTCTTGCTGGAAGCTGAAACTAGGTGAGTTGGGATGAAAAGTGAAGAAAACCAAAAACACAGCACCATATCAACACTGTCATAACGTACCTTCAAATGCAATGCCTGCAGCTGGGTTTATAATTACTTGGAGGACCTCAACAGCTGGCTGAACAACATGCTTTGACAACAGTATATTTTGGCACTGGAAGCAAATTCCCCTTCCTTCACATACACACACACACAAATGTGGAGAAGTATACAGGGTGGGCCAAAAGTCACATACAAAATAAGTTCAATACATTCCAGAATTGTCAAAGACATGCTTCAATTTTTCTAAAATTGAATAAAATAAATGATGTACATATATAAACGACGGGCTCCTTACAGTTTCTGTCTACCAAATCCACTCACAAAGCTTTGGTTGCCTTGAGGTTATAGCCATGTGGGACTGAACCCTGGACCATGTTGTTGGGAAGCAAGCTTCTTACCACACAGCCAGACCTGCATTTGGTATATGTAGTGAGAATTCTCCTTACTAACCTTACACTTACATTTTAATAATTATTACTACCTCCTCATCTCTTTTTCTCTATACTTTTTCACTTTATGTCTATATATAAGCTAACATCACTCTTTCACACATACATTATGGTTTATTTATACCTAAACAAACCCTGTCATTTTTGGAGAGTACTACACTAATAAGTTATTTGTTTATGTTGCTTGCTGCTATTTAGTGTTCGATAAATAGATTTAAGATAAAAAAGGAATATATTTAATACAATTGTAGGACTGGTTTAGAAGAAAACTGAATTTTTAATCTGTAATTTCCCATTCAACACTTAGTATGTCTTAATATCATGTCAGACAATGGAAGGATAACCAGTGTCGGGCCTGTGCTTAGGGCATCAGTTGGCCTTAATCGTGCCCTGCTTTTGTGTATGCCTTCTGTCTACTATCCAGTTTAGCTCCCTAATTGTTAGGTCTTTATGTGAGGAGAGCCTTTATTTAGATGTGGTACTATTTGATGTACTATTAAGCATGCAATCAAAGCATGAATGTTTTTCAAGGTCAGGGTTTAGTCTGCTCCTTAAGATCCCTTCTGAGGTCAATAAAATAAAGTACCAGTCAAGTACTGGGGTTAATTTAATATTCCTGTAAACCATCCTAATTGTGAATGGAATTATAATAAAAGAAGGCTGCTTAGAGGCTCCTGCATTGGAATATGAAGCAAGGTGGATTTCCCAAAAGGAATTCCTGTACACTAAAAAGTTACAAAGACATGTCTATATTCTAATCCCAGACAATATTATTGGTACATAACTCTTTATGAATGATATTACATCCTAAAACTATTTTCAAGGCTCTTCAGTTATATTTTCCTTCCCTTGATAAAAAAAATCTCTTTTTCTTTTTTAACCAGAACACAGAAAAATATGGCTGGAGATCATAGCTTCTCTATACCCTCTTAAACAACTAGATTCTTTGTAAGTAAATGGATAAGCATTAGTTTCAACAATGAGTATTCAGCTGTTCAATAAAATAAGAACTAGTCGATTATTGAATTTATGTGTAAGTGGTTGAACATTACACAGACATGTGTACGCTTAAAGTAATTCCCATGCAGAATCAATGTGACACAGTATGACAGGACTGGACCTTTAAACTTCAGATACATTTTATCCAACACACTGCCGCACAGTTTCTGTCCACCAATTTTCACTTAAAAGACTTGGGTTGATTTAAGGTTATGGTACTTACTCAAGAAAACATGCAGTGGGTTCAAATCTAGGACATAGTTGTAGAATATTTTTACTAGTGAGTGGTATAGATATTTAACTATTTACCTGTTTACCACATGGGACAAGGCAGCCTTTATGTTGTCATACATTAAAAACAACTGCTAAAACTCCATCATATCACTCCCTACTAGCTTAAAAAAAGAAGAGGGTACATTTTAGATCATGTAGTCCTAGATACCCACAAAAAAGATTTGGTGGTAATGATTAGAATGTTTTTAACCATAGGTCTACTCAATTAGATCTACCTGGAGTTAAACTAACAAGGAGCCTCTCTGCAGTGAAGATGCTAGAAATAGCTGCCAAAATGTACCTCAAATTAAATTCTCTACCATATTTTAAAGAAAAACGACATATCTTTTTCTAACTTATGGAATTATTAAAAAAATCTTTTGATGCGAAATTTCAAATTGTTGTATGTGTTGTTGATGATAATGGTGGTGGTGGTAGTGGTGGCGGCAGTGGTGATGGTGGCAATCATGATGATGATGACGATGACAACAATGACAAAAGAGGCAGCAGCGATGACGATGATGGTGGTGATAGTGATGACAACAACAATGACAAAAATGATGTTGACAATGATGATGATGGCGACATTGCTGCTGTTGTTATTCAATTGCACATCTGTCATCTGCATTGGTCTAAGATAGGCATACTTAAATAGCAAATACTTTTGTTATCTGAAAAGATATTTAAAAATACATTATTATTATTATTATTATTATTATTATTATTATTATTATTATTATTATTATTATTATTATTATTATAAGAGACAACATTGTTATGTAAAAGCAGAACAAAAAGAAAATTATCGGAAATATATTATGTGAACCAACTTCTGTACAGGAGCAGGAAATATATAATGAAAATACACTGTTATTGTAAGGCATTATGTTGTTACTGGGAAAAATAATATAATTGTGATCAATAGAGAATATTGTGATTTCTATACAGAAAGGACATAGATAGGCACAGGCATGGCTGTGTGGTAAGAAGCTTGCTTCCCAACCACATGGTTCCAGGTTCAGTCCCACTGCATGGCATTTGGGTAACTGCCAGCTAACTACAGCCTCAGGCTGACCAAAGCTTTGTGAGTGGATTTGATAGACGGAAGCTGAAAGAAGCTCATCATATATGTATATACAGGGGTTGAACAAAATAATGGAAACACCTTAAAATTTCAAACAAATTTATTTTAATATGGGGTAGGACCACCTTTGGCAGTAATTACAGCTTGAATTCTACAAGGTATGG
>NC_068993.1:17284392-17286751 GCF_001194135.2 Octopus bimaculoides
GGTAGGACCACCTTTGGCAGTAATTACAGCTTGAATTCTACAAGGTATGGACTCGTACAAAGTTTGAATTGTTTCCAAAGGAATTTTTGCCCATTCTTCAGCTAAAACAGTCTCCAGATGGTGGAGGATATCGATTCCTTACTTGTTTTACTAAAATGTGCCATAAATGTTCAATAATATTGAGATCTGGGGACTGTAATGGCCAGATATGATGTTCAACTTCACTAGAATGTTCCTCGTGCCATTCAGGAACAACTTTAGCTGCTAATTGGTGCATTATCATCCTGAAAGATTGCGTTTCCCTCCGGAAACAGTTCCACAACCATAGGATACATTTCATCAGATAAAATGCTTAAATAGTCTTGACTATTAATTCTTCCATTAAGGGAAACCATTGGGCCAGCAGATTTCCAAGATATAGCCTCTCCCCCCAGATCATCACAGATCCTCCTCCATGTTTAACAGTTGGAAGAATGCAGTCTGAGTCAAATGCTTCTTTTGGCTGTCTCCATATATATACTCGGCCGGTGGTCAGAAATAAGGTAAAGAAAGAACACAGATAACATAAACTAAGATAAACTTTGTTGTTGTTGGCACTCCGTCGCTTACGACGTCGAGGGTTCCAGTTGATCCAATCAACGGAACAGCCTGCTCGTGAAATTAACGTGCTAGTGGCTGAGCACTCCATAGACACGTGTACCCTTAATGTAGTTCTCGGGGATATTTAGCGTGACACAGTGTGACAAGGCTGGTCCCTTTGAATTACAGGCACAACAGAAGCAGGAAGTAAGAGTGAGAGAAAGTTGTGGTGAAAGTGTACAGCAGGGTTCGCCACCATCCCCTGCCGGAGCCTCGTGAAACTTTAGGTGTTTTCGCTCAATAAACACTCACAACGCCCGGTCTGGGAATCGAAACCGCGAGTCCGCTGCCCTAACCACTGGGCCATTGCACCTCCACTAAGATAAATTATATCTGAATAAAATATAGGATGGTCATGGCTGGAATAACATTGATCATAAGTTTGCTTGATCAGGGCTGTTCTGAGGCTAAACAACTTATTAACCTTTTCATTACTATATTTCTGTTGAAACATTACCTCTGTTTCAATTAATTTAGAAAATAAAAAATTTAGTAATATAAGTTTGTCACTACTAGGCTGGTGTATGGAACATAAATTAACATGAAATTTTGATGGAAAGTTTTTAGAGCACTTTAAAACAGAAAGTTTCTACCATAGAACTATGGGTGGTCTCAGGCGAATTGGTTTTAAAAGGGTTAATAGCTATACAGACTAAGTGATATGAGAATTAAGTGTTTTGGCTAAGGTTATAATATATTGACAGTGAAGCAATACAAACCATCACACCTTCTGTCTGCAGTCTGACTGAGCCAGTTATAATTCTCTTATCTTCAGAAAAGGAATCAGTAGAATGGCCTGCTACTATCGCAGATTGGTTCAACCCTTCTGCAGAATAATTTCTGGCAAAGCAAATAAATAAAATCAATATTTTAGCATCTTCTGAGGATTTTAAATTTTAGAAAATGGCAGTGTTAAATTTGAACAAATTTTCAAGCTGCTTCCATTACAATTGTGATGCACCTTAGCTTTCTTTTTTTCTTTCTGAAGTAACAATAAATATATCTTTTACATTTTTTACTTGTTTTGTTTTGGTCATTGGACTGCAGCCATGATGGATCATCACCTTCAAGTATCTAACCGAGCATATCAACCCTAGTACTTATTTTTTAAACATAGTACTTATGATGAACTGTTAGGTTACAGGGACATAAACAAACCAATACCAGTTGTCAAGCAATGGTGGAGGGACGAGAACAAACACAAAGACACACACACATACATATATACCTATACACACACACACACACACAGATATATATATATATATATATAGACACATATATATACAAATATATATTGGGTCATCCCATAAATAATGCAGTTTTTTTCAATTGCCTGAACTAAAAGTCAGAGGGGGAGAGGATAAACTACCTGCATCAACTTGCTATAAAAGCAGGTAGTAATTTTACCATTTACTTATTCTTAGTGCAAATTTTTAAGAGTGCAGTTCGATTTTAACAGTTAGTTTTTTTTTCAAAGCCATAATGGAAATGACAAAGGAGCATGTTTGGTACATTTTGCTATATGAGTTCAGTAAAGGCAACAATGCAATGAAAAGTGAAAGGAATATGTGTATATCTATCTAGCTCTCTATCTATCTATATATATAAAACTCACTTGGAAATGGATGCATGGTGTTCAATCATATAATAATATATATATGCATATATACATACATATATGTACATACTTACATATATATGTATGTATATATATATA
>NC_068993.1:17286910-17298369 GCF_001194135.2 Octopus bimaculoides
ATACATATATATACATATATGTATGCATAAAGGCTTCTTTCAGTTTCCGTCTACCAAATCCACTCACAAGGCTTTGGTCAGCCCAAGGCTATAGTAGAAGACACTTGCCCAAGGTGCCACGCATTGTGACTGAACCCAGAACCATGTGGTTAGTAAGCAAGCTACTTACCACACAGCCACTCCTGCGCCTATGAACTTTTTTTTTTTTTTGTGAGCATCAGCCAGTATAAAATCAAAGAACTGTCTGCAATCCAAATTCATTTCATTAGCTCTGGCCCACCATCATGTTACACAGTAAAAACAAACTGATAAAAAATAAATCCTGTTTTAGCCTAGCAATAACCACTTGACCTGCAAGAAGTAGTTGCCATATTTATTTCAAATTACATCTTACTGTTTTTTGTTTATGTTTTGTTTTGTTTTTTAAAAACACAGGACACATTAGATAATCCTAGATACTGTAAAGTCTGCTAGGTGAGGTATGACATGGAGCTAACTTACTACAGGAAAGATGTCTAATAGAGATCCTATCTATATGTGATGCCAAGGAAAAAGATGAATCATAAATGAAAGAGACAACACAAGCAGGTCGCACACACACACACACACACACACACATACAATGTGCAAAGGGGACATGGATTCCGCAAGCCATATTGCAGGCTACCTACCCTGGAGGGCAGTTAATTCTGAATAAGGGCTGATACAAGGTGGAGATGAATCTTTCATTCACACACAGACAAATTTCTCCCTAGCGTCAGAGGTCTGATAAAATACATCCTGTCCATGCTGTAACACCTACGCAACAACAAGGTTAGCTGGTTTCCCCTCTTGATGTGTATATGAGACAAAGAAGACCACAATGAACGGTGAGATGCTATGAGATCCAAACCCTGCCCATGCTTGCATAGACATACAGACATAAAATGATGAAAATGATGATGATGACGGTGATGATGGTTAAGATGATGACGATAGTGGTGGTGGTGGTGGTGGTGGTGGCAGTGATGGTGATGATGGTGATGATGATACACACATACACATGGGTTTTCAGATAAATATTAGATTATGTGATTTTGAAGCATAAACTAATTTCCACTTGAAACATGAAACATATTGGAACCAATCCAAGCACTGCTCTATACTTTGATACACCTCATTACACTACAAATGTACACCACTAGCCAGCAAGAGAGCATCTAAGTGGTCACTCAGCCTGCTAGAAGTGACAGCCAAATCCCTTGCAACTCTCATTTTACAGTCCTTAAAATATATGGAATTGAGAACACATTGGATAATGTTGTCCCACATACCCAATGTCTCAGAACTAGCAGGATAGTCATGACATTTGATCATTATCATTCAAGTTTGCTTGACCACGGCTGACCTGGGGCTATATATCTGCATCAGCAACACCATGCTTACACTACACTGCAATCCTATGTAAACCAATGATGACAGAACATGTGTGCAGTTACTTAACAGGCTAGAAATAGCAGCCAAATCTTCCTCAAGTTTCACCCTATTGTCTGAGGAAAGAAAAACCTAGTTTCAAGGTTGACTGTAGCTGGAAAAAAAAAATAGATGAGATGATCACAACTGGAGTGTCTTCTTAAACAGGGATGATGTACCTTAAAATATATTTAGCTGTAGGTGGAGGCATGACTGCAAGGTAAAAAGTTTGCTTCTCAACCACATAGTTCTAGGTTCAGTCCCACTGTGTGACACCTTGGGCAGTGTCTTCTATAGCCTCAGGCCAACCAAAGCCTTTTGAGTGGATTTGGTAGATGGAAACTGAAAGAAGCCTATTGTGTGTGTGTGTGTATATAACCAAAGCCCTGAGAGTGGATTTGGTAGACAGAGACTGAAAGAAGCCCATCATGTGTGTGTACCACACCATCGCTTGCCAACCAGTGTCAGTCTGTTTACGTCCCTGCAGGTTAGCAGTTTGGCAAATGAAACCAATAGAATAAGTATGTGACTTGTAAAAGAAAAAAAAAGAAGTCCTGGAATTAATTTATTCAACTAAAAATTCTTCAAGGCAGTGCCCCAGCATGGTCATAGTCCAATGACTGAAACAAATAAAAGATTTAAAAAAATGATAAACAAACTAGAACATCTTTTATCATTCGGGCCTAGGGTTAAACATTAACAATAACAACAGTAGCAGTAGCAGTTTGTTATTGCTTAAACAAAAACTGAACCCACATCCTGTACCCCACCGTACTTCTATGTTATCAACTCTGCAATGCTGACCAATAAACCACTACTAATATTATTTTCCATGCATGTCTAAACAGTTACAGTAATCTATCCTGTCTTATCCTGTCCTTGGCTGTTTTCCAACTGTAATCATTTCATTGGGGGAAGCAGCAGTTACTCTTAGCTTTCACTACTGCATCTATCTCTTCCTGGCATTATTTCCACTTGTATATGCTAATGTCTTGAGATTGTGACATTTCTTCAATCAAATCTCAGACATATTCTTCTCAAGCCCATAAGCATATCAGCTTTATTTATCTATATTCATTTTTGCCTTATTTTTGTTTTCAAACATAACTTGTGTCATTTTTCAGATATTCAGATATGTGCCAAGCTCAGCTTGAGGACACATTTTTTAAATAAATGGCACTGTCAACTGTGCATGTGAGTGTATTACATACATATCTTCATGTGTATGTGTGTGTGTGTGTGTGTGAGTATATATATATATATATATATGAATACACACACACAAACAAATATATATGCATACATACAGACAGAGAGAAGGAAAAAAGCCAGAGAGATAATTAGTTAGCTAAATATTTATACACGCACTCACATATATCATCATCATCATCATGATCGTCATCATTTAATGTCCATCTTCCGTGTTGGCATAGTTTGGACTGTTCATCAGGATGTGAGGAGTCAGAAGACTGTGCTATGATCCAATGGTTCTTGTGGTATGGTTTCTAAGGCTGGATGCCTTTCCTGGTGCCAACCCCTTTACAGAGTACTGGGTGCTTTTTAATGGCACAAGCACCGGTGAAGAGTGTCTTCTAACTTGCAAAGCTAAGAGCCAAATGTGGTCCCTATAACTGAAGGAGAATAGAAGAGAGAGATTGTGATGATTCTAGGCAGGGTGATGGGGGTGGGTAAGTAAGATAAGAGGGAGAGAATTACAGTTGTGAGAGGTTTGTTGTGGAGAGAGTAATAGAATAGTAGAGTGGGCTCTAACTGGAGGAGGGTGTATGGCAGGGAAAGGGGAAAGGAAAAGGATTTATGTCAAAGGTTATTAGGAAAAGCAGGAGGCAGTGTGGACTGTGTAAGAAGTATCCTTTGTTACAAGGGCATGCATGGACAGAAGATGTGAGGGAAAGGAGTCAGGAAGTGGGAAATAGACTCAAGGGTAGAGAAATTCTGTGGTAGTCATTGAAGGAATGAGAGGTGTGAGTAGGCAGGGATAAGAAAATGTGTTGAGGGGAAGAGGGCAGTGAGAGCAAATGAGGAAGGGTAGAAAACAGTAGGTGAGTGCAGTGAGAACAATGAGGAAAAGTGGGGCTGAAAGATACGGTAGAGTTTAGGAGAAAGGGCAGAGGAAAGTGTGACTACTACAAAGGCATTCCAAATGGAGAGGCTGTGGAGAGAGGATGGTGAAAGAGTGAGATGGGAGAAGACTAGGTGGGTACAATGAGTGAATGTATTGAGAGATACAAAGGCTAAAAGACGTCCTAGTAGTATCAGGGTGGGCATAGAGAAAAGTGGAGTTGTTAGGTGATACTAGAGGTAATCCAGGAGAGAGTGCACTGCTAGGGAGTACAGCAAAAGGAGTATAATAAATGAGATAAAAAAATGGGGAGGTTGTGAGTGATGAAGAGATGAAAGCTATGGAGAAATGAGTTGTGAGGATAAAAAGTGGGGAAGAAGTAAGATGACAGGTGGCTTGGCAAGGTCAAGAATCACATCAGGTGACATTGTCTGTTTTGATATGGTTTTTATAACTCGATGCCTTTCCTAATGCCAACCACTTTACAGAGTGTACTAGGTGCTTTTTACATGGCACCAGCACCAACAGGATCACCAAGTACCTTGCAAGACAAAAATCCCCTCAACTGGGAGGGGAAGAGAAGAATTGAGGGGCTGTGGCTTGGAGCCAGTCAAGAAATTTAAGGTATAAGAAGGGACAGATACAGACATCTCAGTGTAGAACAGATACATGGATCATGATAGTTCCTTGAACTTTTTCCAACCTGTTCTTACCCACCCCACCCCGCCCACACAGATTCTGGTAGGTTGAGACAGACGGCACCTTTCACTTGCAATGTTTTCTTCACTTCTTTGTACTGAAAACCCAAAAGACAGTTGATGGAAGATCTGTATGTTAGAATTATTACCATGAACTTTGAACTCTAAGGACTCAATACTCAGTAACTTAACACTCTAATGGCTCTGTCAAATTAACACCTTGAAATATAGTACAGATACTTATTGTACTATATCTAGCAGGTTGAAAAATCAAAGCTTTGACACAGTCAATTTGCTTGAGATTGGGCCCAAGATTATACTGGAAACTTTCACAAGTGATACAGTAACTTCTCTGCAAGGGAGTCAAAATGTTTGTGTTTATGGTTGATATTTTGTTCCAAGTGGCAAGGTATTCTCAACTACTAGGGCAGTGGTTCTCAACTGAGGTCCATATTATAAGACTTTTGGGGTTCCACAGTAATATTTTATGGATCCATGAAAAATTTTGTTCTTGATGTATTTATTGCAAGAACAGCTGTTTCTTTTGCTAATGTTTTACATAGTTCAAACTACACATGTGAATGTGTGATAAATAAAATAGGAATTTTAAAGAAATTATCTATGAAACAAGTTTTTGAGCATTGAATAGCTAGTGGGGTGGGGGCAGCAGTTCCACCAAAATAAAATAGAAATCAAAGGGGTCCATAGGTGAAAATGGTTGAGAACCATCTTACTAAAGGAACTAAGGAACATAATTAATTTACTCGTTGTAAATCAATTTAAATTTTGTGTAAAGGTTGTTTTAAGTTTAAAAAAAAAAAATCTAATTAAAAATAAAGCACGTGATCAGGAACTAGATTACTGCAATTATGAATCTCCTGAGATTTTTTCTAAACTTATATGTTTGCATATTCTGAAACGATGCAGGCGTTTGATCTACAATCTACTATTTACAAAATGTGAAGACGAGCCAAAATCTCCCTCAAATCCCACTCAATTTTTTTTAGAAAAAAAAAAAAACGTTTGGTAACGTGGTTCTGGGTTCTCTGCATTTAGTAAAAAGACAGGATGGTAAAAGCTGATCCCCCTTTGATCATGTGTCTGCTCGATCAGGTTGATCTGGGAGAAACAAAATAGTAAAAACATATGTATGTATAGATCGTACATAGTAATGAGGGCATGACTAGACAATAGATATTCAATAATCCAAATCGATCTTTACTACTGTTTATATGGCTCCGCCATCGGAGCTGACCTAGGGTTCAATACAATACTAGTGAACTCGCAGCAAGGACAATGAGCTATATTTCGTTGTGATAGCGAAGTGGACAGTATGTAAATCATGGTGAGAGATTCTACGAAAACGCCTGTGACAATAAACTGCCGGCTCTGTCATGGATCTCTGTTCATTTCGCCTGTCAGTGTTCTGGATATAGAAGTCGGTGAGATATAGTATAGTAAAAGGAATTAGTACAAACGAGTATTAACGTGGGCGCTACTTTGATCTTTGTTTTCGGCAAAAGATGTCCCTGAGTATTATTTACCCGGAGTTTTATGGATATCACAAAGTTATTCCAGTGTAGCAATTTTTTTTTAGCTCTAGACCAGCTGGGATTCACAAAACCTGCAACAACTAAATGTAACACACTGATCCTGGGTACCAGATTTCTAATACTCCCGCTTTATTGGGGACAACAAGCTTTTTGAAGTGCAGTGGTTTTATTGCATCGTGTGCAGTGAGCTCCATTTGGGCCAGCTGTTTTCTATTGTCTGTATATCTGCTGTTGTTGTTGCTGTTTAGCCCAAGGTCAGCCTTAATTTAACAGACCAATGATCAAAGTTTCAATCGTGACCATCCCGTCTTTTAAAGTCTCTGTAGAGTTATTTTATCTAATGTGTTTTGTTTTTCTTACTTAAGAGAGAAGGGTGTGATTTCATGGGGATTTGGCTGCCTTTTCTAGAACGTCGAGCGACCACATTACACTTCTTCATAGGTTCCGTAGGGCGGCCATAATCGAAGTAGACTGGACTAGCTCGGTTGGAGCACTTGCTGGTCCACTGCACTTATTAATGGTGAGACAAATGAGGTCATTGATGTGCTACTGTTGTTGTTGTTGTTATGTGTGTTTGAACTGAAGGTGTTGGTTGTATTCTTAAGATAGTGTTGAAATAGTGTTCTGGAGCATTTAATTTGAGACAGTTAAACATCTAATAATATAGACTGTGTAGTGTGAAGCTCGTTACAGAAACAAACTGTTATCATTTGTCTTTTTCTTGCGTATTTTTGTTACATTCTAAGCTATCTGTGTAGAACACGTGAAGATGCGAAATGAGCTCTTTCTGTTTTCTGTAGTATGTTGTGATTTTAGTAAGAAATTGAAGGCCGGGTAAGGACTGGATCCATTTTATTTTGCGAGGTTGCCTAAATGCGGTGCAATGATCTTGTGCTTTTGTACGTTTTCCTTTCTTTACCACCTTTTGTGCGCTGTGAAATGTAATTCCTCATATTTTGTTTTTCTACGTAAATGTGATAGGTTTACAGCAGTCCACTTGTTCAGTCACTGCGTGGAGTCAGGCTATTTATCAAAACCACAACAAAGCGCATGTGGCGAGATGTGAACCTGTCTCCACTTTGGTCTGTAGATCAACACTTTAATACTACAAAAAAACTTTATGCAGACGCATGTGGACTTGTTTGTATTTCATAATCAAGGCGCAGGAGTGGCTGTGTGGTAAGTAGCTTGCTTACCAACCACATGGTTCCGGCTTCAGTCCCACTTCGTGGCACCTTGGGCAAGTGTCTTCTACTAAAGCCTTGTGAGTGGATTTGGTAGACGGAAATTGAAAGAAGCCCGTCGTATATATGTATTTATATATGTATGTGTGTCTGTGTGTCTGTGTTTGTCCTCCCACCATCGCTTGACAACCGATGCTGGTGTGTTTACGTCCCCGTAACTTAGCGGTTCGGCAAAAAGAGACCGATAGAATAAGTACTAGGCTTCCAAAGAATAAGTCCTGGGGTCGAATTTCTCGACTAAAGGCGGTGCTCCAGCATGGCCGCAGTCAAATAACTGAAACAAGTAAAAGAGTAAGACAGAAAGAGAAGAGATAATTGCTTTTCACTCCCACGGCAACTGGTCTGACCTGCACAGTGCATACTGAACACTGGCAACAGTTGTAGTAATGGTACAGTAGAAGTGAGAACACTAGCAACTGCTGTAGTAATTGTAATGGTATTGTGGTAGTGAGAGGTACTGTAAGCAAGAAAGGAGAAACTGACACCTGTCGGTTAGTTTGTAAACAACATTTTATAGTACTCATGACTTCAGCTAAACAAATTCTAAATATAGATCTATCTTCTTGTATATGTGTGTAGTTCCTCCATGTATAGTGACAAAAATATTGGCACAGTCTTGACAAAGCATGTTAACATTAATCAAGCATTCGTTTGAAATTGCTCCAAACATAATTGCATTCCCAGTGGGTATTTGGCAGAGTTGATGTTGGGTCCAGAGATTGCTTTCTAGTTCCATTCCAGTAGAAAATAGCAGTACAAGTGACTTTGTGTTGTTGTTTATATAAAGTCACGCTTTGCCATTTATGGCGAGCATTTCCAACACTTGACAATATTTTTAACGTTGGATATGAATCAACATTTAACTGTAAACCTTCGTGTCGACATTTTAAAGCTTAAATCATTTAATGCTTACAACCAAATGTTTCGAACGTGTTTTGTCAAAAGTAAAACAACATAATAAGGAATTAATAAGGAAGTTGGATGCATTTATCAGAATTAATGTGGTGACCTTGTTATTCCGATGATCGATTACAGCAATTAAGTGTGGTATAAGATAGGTGTTACCTATTTTGATATATTTCTCTGTAAAATTTGTTATTGTTTTTCTTAATGGATTAGGAAAATCTTAAAGTTTTTAGGAAAGTTATACTTGTTGATTAAATTACTAAATTACTTCTGATATTTTTCATATTGAAGTTATTTGTACTAATTAAATTACTTTTTAGCAAAATTAATTTTTTAAATAAATTGTATTTGATTTTAATGTTTTAAAACCAATCTGCAGAATAATTCAATATTTTGACCACAAAAGCGGAAAAGACGCCTTTTATTTCAAAACGAGCCCTTATTAAAATGTCTAGTGTTCCTTTTTGTTATATGTGGAGCTAATTCTTTAATTTCTGAAATTATCTTTTCTTTAAGTCATTAAATGTTATCTCTAGGATGCTTGGACATGGGTTTATGTAGTCTAGCCCCTGATTATTCTTAATTGAACAGATCCATCATTAAAGATATTCCACATGCGGTGATTCTGTCATTCTTTTAGGAGTATATAGAACTGCATTATCAAACGTGTCCTTTCCTCCTTTTAAGACGGTCAATTTGGCTGCTAATTCTAGTAGCGAGAAGGACCACATTTATGCTCCCTCGTTGGCTCATTATATCAGAGAAAACGCAGATGTTTGAATCGGGACAACTCAGAGGTTCATATGCTGTTACTGGCATGATGTGTCTGTGGTCAAGAACTTAACCTCAGAGCTTCAGTCCACTTAATTCTACATATATAACGTTGGGCAACAGCAAGCACTGTCTGCCATGTAAAAGATCTCTCCATCTTTGGCTTTAATATTTCCCACCAATCTATTGATTTCTTCAATTAATGAGAGTATCTCCATTCTAAGATGGAATACAGCTTGTTTATGGTTTTACAGTTCTTTCTTTGATTGGCTATTCAGATGTAAATGTTTTGGTATTCGTTATATTTGCGCATTCACAAACCCTTGCTTGCTTTCAATATATTTATTCTATTTTATTTTATAGAAATTATATTTTATTAAAATAGCGATGTATTCACTGAGGATCGAATATAGAACATATACATTTTAAAAATAAATGTGGTTGCGGTCACGAAGGACATTTGAAAGGCAATCAAAATGGAATATTTGTAATTTTTGTAGTATGAATCAAGGTTATGGATAATAATAATAATAATATGATATATATATATATATATATATATATATAAATGCTGAACACACACACACAGACATTTATTTATTTATCTATTGAAATTGTTTCATCCGAGGAGGTGTACAACTATAGTTCGGTACTCCCCGACTTCAGTATTTTTCAGATTAATACGTTTGAAATATAATTTCTTGATCTACGCTCTCGAAAATGTATTATCTCAGAATGTCTTTAAAATGTGCATTTGAAAGAGTTATGAAGGAACAAAGTTTGGGGTGTGGGGAGGATTTAAAAAAAAATTCTATCAACATAATTGTTATCTACGCTATCAAAAATTTACCTCTGCAAAATTCCATTTAAATATCTGCATTTCTTAGGCATATTTCTGAACCTAAGTTAAGGGGCATCAAACTGTAGTTATATCAGATGTGGAAAGTTAGCTACCATGTCTTTTCACAGAGCCTCTGAGATTAGTGCAATGAAATGAAGATGTTACCCTCAGAGCAGATACCTGCACTAAATGATTACAACAGAGGGGATTCCGATAAAAACATCCAAGAGCAAATGATGATTGTGGGTGGGTCAACAGATTAAGTTGACCACAAAAGAACAGGAATGATTTCTGTAACAGGTTTCCATGCAGTTTCTGTTTAGCAAATTTTGTTCACAAGGCTTTGGTCAATACAAGGCCATTGTAGAAGATACTTGCCTGAGGTACCTGGCATTGGTATCAAATTCGAAACTACATAGTTGCGAAAAAACTAGAATTGCCAAAGAAATTATGGATAAGCTAATGTATCTGATGCAAAAGTTTCAATTAAAGATATTTTCTTTTACATATCTAACCATCTGTCATTCCCACTCACACTCTTAACCCCACCCCAATCCACTGTATATGTTCTCCCTTATACTTACTTTTTTCTACCTTGAGAGTATGCTCTGGTACCCAATCATCACCATCTTTATCTTCCTTCTAGTTACTCTCATCCACTTTTGTATAATGTGAAGCAGTCGTATATTTTCTCTCTAGCAAGATGCCTTTGTTTGTCCCTATATTATGCCTTCAACACCTGGCATAAACCCATTTCCCCCTCCCTCAAATACACTCCTACTCAGTTGAGAGGGCTTTTTATCTTTTCCTTTCATTCTTTTCTTTATCTTACAAGTTACTTGGCATCATTGCTAGTGCCATTGTCATGCAAACCACATCTGGTAAGAACTATAAAGTAGTTGGTGTTTGGAAGGGCACCTGGTCTTAGAAACCATGCCAAAGCTGACATTGGAGCCTGACCAAGCCCAGCAGTTCATTGGATCCTGTCAAATTGTCCAACTCATGCCAGCATGGAAAATGAACATTGAATAATAATGTTGATGATGGTGATCTGTCAGTTTTCAACAATAAAAACGTCGCTGTTAAAACAGCTCATTTAAGTATTTTGTTTGTATCTTGTTTTGTTGTACATTACCTTTTTTTTTTTTTGGCAGTTATCCAAAATATTCATCAGCTCTTATTAACAACACACTATTAATCTATTATTGATATATTTTTACAGATTAACAAGGTTAATGTCAACTATAGAGAAAAAGGCAATATAAGCTGGATGGAAAATACCAGGACAATTCAGTCTGCAGTTGGCATTTAAAAAAAATACAAACTTACTGCAGTGTCTAAGTTAACATCACCATCTGATCATTAGATGCTTTAGTGCAAATATTCAGACCAAATACACTGTTACTTCTCTGGCAACACTATTGCTGCAGAAATATCCTGCAGGTGTTCTAACTGAGCACCAGCTGCATCATTCTTGCCAGTCTGGGACCACCTGCAAGGATCACTGTCCATCATCACATGGTAGATACAATCTTCAGTACATGTCAAAACCTTACTAACACTTAAGCTCTTCTCCATTTTATATGTTTATAATTTTTCAGTATATTTTATATTTTATGTCATATATATAAATATATACATATATAATTTTTATATGAATAATATATATATATATCATCATCATCATCATCATTATTTAACATCCATTTTCCATGCTGGCATAAACAAGAATATTATTGACAGTAACCTCAAAGTTTCGGCTAGTTTAATATTCTTGCTTAAATTTGTACTCTACAAAAGTATAGAGTAACTTGTCAGATTCATATAAAATTGTTTTTATTATAACTGAACATAAAAACAAATATTAGCATATATATATATATATATATATATATATATATATATATATATATA
>NC_068993.1:17298379-17310958 GCF_001194135.2 Octopus bimaculoides
TATATATATATATATATATATATACAGGGTGGTTGTTAGAAAAGCAGAAAATTTGTGAAATGCTGATTTATATTTTCACAAGATCTATTTAAGGTAAACCATAAGCTTCACAAAGTGAGATATCATATCAACTCTCACAAATGTTCAAAATGTCTTCTGTGCACTTTGTGATTGTGTTTTAATCAAGAAATCCAAGCTTGGGTAGCATTTTGAAGTATAACTTGAGAGATGTCATTCCAAGCTTTTATCAAGCACATTTTCAATTCATCAATGATGGTTATATAGCATTGATATTTCTGTTGTTAATATCAAGCTCCAGACAGTAAGCTCCATTTAAGTGTGGACTCTTTGAAGGCCAATCTTCAGGTGCAATAAAGTCAGGTAGATTGTTGGAGAAACTGAACTGTTTTGCCTTCAAATTTTCCGCTTTTTGAGCAACCACCCTGTATATAAATATCAGTAAGAATTTGTCAGGTTTATCTAGTTAAGAGAAAAACTGAGAATAAGTATGAAAGGCTTGAATTATTGTGAACTGTAATGCAGTTTGTTCATATTGATTGGAATGTTGGTTCATATGAATGTATGTGAATGAGAATAGTGAGGGTCTATTCTAAGTCAAACTAACAGAGTAACTAGCTTGGGGTTATAATCAGAATGATTAGTTAGGTTATTAATGAAATAGAAGGCAGAGAAAATAGCTGGTGCATTAGTGATAGTTATTGTGATGTTACATGCATTGGGTATGTAGCTTGTTCGTTAGTAATTTCCTGCTTAGTTAATCAGCTTTTGCACCAGGATATCACTGATGACTAGCATAATAGTATCGTCATCATTTTTATTACAAAAACAATTACAGAGGCATCAGAATGATAGACCAAGTCTAGAAAACTGAGAAACTAGTAGCGTAGTTCCTGGATAGGGTTAACTTGGATTGAATGTAGTTCTGGTTTGTGGTAACTTGTAGAACGCTTACATAGGAACAAAACTACCATTTTGTATTTGTTGATCTAGTGAAGGAAGTTTTGACAGGGACCTTCACTCTGTATCTTGGTGAAAATAGGTAAAAATGTATGGCTCACGAGGGCTGTGCAAGCTACATATGAGGACAGTGTTAATATGGTTCATGTCAGGAGCAATTTCAATGAGTATACAGGTAGATGTTTACTAGGGTTCAATTCTCAACTCATATTCATTATAGCTATTGAGGTCATAACACAAAAGTTTCTGAATTTTTATTTGGCAGTGCTCTCATTCTCATAGTAGAATCAGTTGAAGAAAAAGTTGTAAGCCTAGAAACATGATCTAGAGTTCAAAAATCTAATGATCAATATGTCAAAGTTGAAAATGTAAGAGAGTATAATATCCTAGACACATTTGGGTATCAACAAGGAATGCGATTCTATTTACTTGGGGTAAGAAAAAGGAACATAAAAGACCTAGTGAGACCTCTAACAGATTGAGAAAGAGACCAAATCTTCCAATATGATAAATGTACAGGAGTAATTAATAGCAGAAGTACCCATGAAATCTTTGAATTGTACTTGGATAGCTGACCAGATATAGCTGGTAGTTTCTGATACTGAGATGATATTATTAGAGGTAGATGTCATGGAAGCAAAGTTGCCAAAATAAGAGAGGAGTAAAGGACGTTCAGAGAACCCTTGTCACTGTTGGTAATAAACAGTTTATTTCATTGTACAAAAAAGAAAAAACAAACAAACAAACTGTGCGCAAGAAGTGCTACTGTGTGGTTGTAAGATATAGGTATTAAATGTCTCAGATCTGTACTGGTTAGAGTAAAATGAAGAGTTGGCTGCTATTTCTACCAGGCCAAGTGACTATGTAAAGGCTTCCCTCTTGTGGTTTTATAAATAAAGAAATAGATGTAAAGAGTAACAAATGAATAATATATAAAATATTCATAGCTAAGGAGAGTATTCATATAGTAATTAATAGGATTGAGGAACAATCAGTATTCCTTGGAGACCTTAAAACAGGGTTTCTCAACCTATTTTACCCCAGGCCCCACTATAATTTCTCAGAAAAATGTATGCTCCACTGGTGGTTGGGAAAAAACAACTGTATTTTTAATATTCTATCACAATTATTTAATACAAAATAATTTTCCAGTAACTCGTTTATTAAGTACCGAGTATTGACTTCTCATAATTATATAATTTCCTTAGAGAAATATCCATACTAGGTCATTAGAATAGCACTATACTGTAGTAAACAGTCTTCATAAAGTATGTTTGGCTGGAGGGACTGGTTTGGCCAGGCTGAGTATAAGTGTAGTATGTTTGCTGTGAAAAAAAGATTTTCACAAATCCATTCCCACTAAAAAAAAAAAGAGAAAATATTTTGGATCTCACTTGGTTCTGGGTTCAGTCCCACCACAAACTATCTTGGGCAAGTGTCTTGTACTCTAGATCCAGTTCAACCAAAGCCTTGAGTGTGGATTTGGTAGATAGAAACAAAGAAGTCTGTCATGTATACATTTATATATATGTGTGTGTTTGTGTTTTAGTGTTTGTCTTCCTCTTGACAATCAGTAATTTAGCAGTTAGGTCAAAAGTTCTATAGAATAAGTACCAGGTTTAAAAGTAAGTACTGAGGTCTATTCGTTTGACTGAAACCTTTCAAAGCAGTGCCCCATCATAGCAGCAGTCCAATGACTGAAACAAGTAAAGGATGGAAGGATTTGACATTAGTTACATAATAACATATGTATTATGATCCCTGTTAGTCATGGCAACTAGAGATATCATGTGATGAATGTGCAATGAGACTAACTCAAAACTAATAAATTATTACTTTCCTAGTAAAAAAAAAGTGCAAGACAAGAAACAAGGGAGATAACAGATGTTGGAAAATGTACTTTTTAATCGAGAATGACAAACGAATAAATTTGTGTCTATGTGTGAATGTAAGTATACCCTTCCCCGGCAAAAAGAAGAAAAATGATAATAAAAGAAACAGCAAAGATTTAACTTATGAATCAGAGACAATCCCCCACTTTTTTTTCACCACCAGCATTGTGATTTTTTAAGTGATTTGCAAATCCACATACATGAACAAACACATTCATGCCTAATGTGAAATATGACTAAATCCGGAATTAATAGTCCAACCGAATAACTTATAATAGGACATAAAAATGTGGTTATTGGCGGAGCCACATTAAGAACTGATTCTCTACATAGGTATATGTACAAGTATGTATGTATAAGCACACAGACATACACACACACACGTGTGGTGCATGCACATATATATCCATACATGTTATAGTGGTGTGTGTGTGTGTATGTATATATATATATATATATATATATATATATATACACACACACACACATGTACATATATATTTATGTGTATGTGTGTGTGTGTATATATATATATATATATATATAGCACCGAGAAGGAAGTGCTTTTCCCACTCACCAATGTGAATGGAATTTAGGCCAGGAGGAACTGTCATCAGACATTATATATATATATATAATTATTTGCAGGATTCATTTGATTTGAGGTAATTTAATAAGGACACTAAGGGTTAAGAATAGAATATCCATGTATCAACAATACATATGGACACTCACACACATATATATATACAGTAATCCCTTGCCATATTGTGGTTCACCTATCGCGGTTTGTTATTTAAGCTTACATCGATTCCTCCATAGTGTTGTTTTGTATTTATAATAAAATAAATACAAACAAATTATAAAAATAATTTTAAAATATATACAGTGCTGTTTCTACTTCATGGACTTTCACCTCTTGTGGGGGGTTTTGAGACATAACACCTGCAATAGTCGAAGGATTATTTATACAAACTTGCCCTCTCACATGCACATGCACATGAACAAATCAGTATACTCATCAAAATAAACGTATATTTAAAATCACATATAAATGATCGTCACCAAGGTGAGGGAGTCAAAAGAATATATTCATTATCAGGCAAATGTTAAATTTTGAATTTAAAATTTTTTATTCACCTGAAGAAAATGTTTTTTTTTCTTGATTTGTTCATCAATAAAACGTGCATCTGAAACGGTTGTAATGAACATCAACCCATTTGTTTTCTTATATATATATATAATGGAGAAATTGTACAAAATGTATAAATGGATGATGAGTAAAGCACCGGCACAGTTTTGATTACCTGTTGCTATCCGTAGATTTATTGCAGGAACTTTGTAGTGGCAGGTGGGGCAACAGTATTAATAAAATAGGAGATGGAATGTATAATAGACTTTATTGGGTACAACACATGTTCAACCCATTCTGGGTCTTTTCAGGTACATCAATAAAAAATGTCACTAGAGATTTCTTGAGTTGGTTTACGTACCAATATATGTCCATCAATTTCGAGAATATACATATATATAATGCTGCGTATATACATATACATATATATATATATATATATATATATATATATATATATATGTGTGTGTGTGTGTGTAAAAGAAGAAAAAAAGAAAATGGAGATTGGGAAGTTAATAATTGTTTATTATTAACAGCAAATTAATCATCATCCCTCACAGCTGATTCAATTAATACTCAGTAAATGTTAAATTTATACGACCTGAGCATAAACAAATCGAGAGATCGCTATGTGGATCTCTTGTATGCTAAAAATAGATGTCAAACCGTCTTACCACTAAATTTGTGTTCCCAACTTAGTAAGACGCTAAATGTTTACGAGCTAGACAGATAAAAAGAAATAAACATACCACTTAATTCCATACCTTAAGGTTTCAACATAATTCAATAACTGTCTGTGTTGGGTTGGTAAAAAAATTCATAGTAGTTTTTAAGTAAAATTCATTAGCAATATTTAAATAGTTGTGTATACCTTTACTTAACCACATATTTCCTATTTTGTTCGACTACCTTTTGCCATCTTTGAAGCAGTTTCATGATCCTATCCTCCCAGAACATGGCATCTTTGTGGGCCATGAACTGCTTTAAGTGGTTTTTACACCTTTTTAAAGAATCAAAGTTCTCCCATTAAGAGAATTTTGCAAGGATCGGAATAAATGATGATCCAAAGGTGCAAGGTCAGGTGAGTACGGTGGGTGGGGTAGGACATCCCACCAAGCTGCACTAATTTCTGCCAGGTCTGCAGAGAAATGGGCAGTCTAGTGTTGTGGTAAGACAACACCCTTTTGGTTGGCCAATTTTGGATGTTTTACATCAATTGCCTTCTTTAATCGGTCTAATTGGGAACAATAGTAGTCTGAATTTAACATCTGATTGCCTGAAAGTAGCTCGTAATACGCAATGCCCTTCCAAACCTACCAAATACAGAGCATCACCTTCTTTGGATACACACCAGCTTTTGTAGAGATTGAAGGTGGTTCATCTTGTTTTCCTCAGGACCATTTTTGTTTTATTTTGTTGTAAATAATTCATATCTCATCACACATGATCATTCTTTTCAAAAATGGATAGAGAATTCCATCAGCAGAGAATTGCTGATGGAAATATGCTCTATTAAGTTTTTCTCCAAGAAGTTATGAGGCACCCAAACATCATAGTGATTCATGTAACCAAGTGTTTTTAAATGCTTTATAATGCTCACATGAACTGCTGTAGCAGGAGTGGATAGGTCTGTTCCAAAAGAACTCTTAATTACCTTTGCATCCAGCTACTATCTCTCCCCACCACCTCATATGAAGTATTCTGTCATAAATATTAGATTTTTTGGTTTTTCACAGCAAAAGTGATTTATTCCACTCTTGAAACTTATGCTTCCACTTAACATACAAATGAGGGAGAAACACTAGAAAAATTTAACTTCTTTGGTCATATTTTGTTTACAAAGAAAATTTAATCCTATATAATCACTCTCTGACCTCTGGTCCAGTATCCTTGCCTGACCTTATTTGCTGCTACTGCACTGATCTCTGTTTTTGGATGTTGATGATCTCATATCAGTGTCACTTAGATTCATCTTACCTACTTATCTCTCCTCATTTTGCAATTCATATTGTGTCCAACCCTATCCATCCTTGACTCTGCACTAACCACTTCCATTCCAGAGAGTTAGTCCTCTGGTATTCCTTGTCTATATTCTTCTTCTTGTTTAGCCTATTGTCCATTCTGATTGAATAGATTCATGGTCAAAGAAAGGCATTGTAGCCATGGTCATCTCATCTTCTATGTCATATTTCTAGAATTATATTCTCTGTCCTTCCTAAGTTAAGATAGTAACGGACAGCTGAGAAATTCCCTCATTGGTTTGTCTCTGCACATGTTTTTCCAGCAGCCCTTAGCTTGCACTACCATGTAGATTTCACTGGTCTTGGAGGACCAGAGAAGACCATAGGTACCTTTCCCTTCCTCTGGATCAAAGCATTAAAATACAAATAAGTTTCTACATGGTAGTTTGACTTGCTAGAAATAGTAGCCAAATCACTCTCAAATCACACTCTACCACTGTCTTAAAAAAGGACATTATCAATAATGTTGTCTTGGGTTCTTTATATATAGAATAAAGACAGAATGTCACAGATGGAACACCTTTGATCGGAGTTGTCCTGATGTTAGACACAAACATTAAAATAATATATATATATACTAGCAGTATAACCCGACATTGTTCGGGTGTGACTTATTGCGCTATCTATGATAAGTCTTGCTGGGTGAAAATCAACTAAAAAAGAAAGCGTTACAACGAAAAACCCTTATGATTTAAATATGTTCATAATTCAAAAGACGATGAAATTAATAGGGAAAGTCTGAAGGCTGTTTTGCGTAACATTATTAAACGTACGTAAATTTCATCCATCTAATTGGCTATAGAAATGCTTGTGCAAAACAACGCTTCACACAGACACACATCTTCAGCTTTATTATATATAAGATATATATGTTTACAGACAAACCTGTTGAATGGAAATAGTGTTGGATCACTGGCTCATGGTTCATGAATTTTAATATTCTGTAAATATTTGTAATTTGATGTGTCTCTGGATAGATCACTTTATTTACTTTAACCCACTCAGCTTTTGAGGAACAGATAGCAGAATTTGTACAAAAATTAACTGTGATAGATTGGCCCCTTATTCAGTACAAAATGGTTTCTAATTTGCTGAGTTAAACTATGGGAACCAGAATTAAGAACTGTTTCTTTTTGTGACATTCTGTTCTGTTTTATCGATGTAATCAACTTAATCCCTTTGTCTGTCCTTGTTTGTCCCCTCTATGTTTAGCCCCTTGTGGGCAATAAAGAAATAAGAAACATTAGCATGCTGGGCGAATTGCTTTGCGGTATTTCATCTGTCTTTACGTTCTGAGTTCAAATTTTGCCAAGGTCGACTTTGCCTTTCGTCCTTTCAGGGTTGATAAATTAAGTACCAGTTGCATACTGGGGTTGATCTAATTGACTGGCCTCCTCTCCCAAAATTTCGGACCTTGTGCCTAGAGTAGAAAAGAATATGGGTCGTGTCTCGCTCCAGGCCCAGTCTGATCAATTAAACCCTTAAAGGTGTTCCAACTAGAATAATCCTCTACTTCTATCTTTTACTTGTTCAGTCATTAGTCTGTGGCCATGCTGGGGCACTGCCTTGAGGAATATTTAGTCAAACAAATCGACCCTAGTACTTATTTTTTAAGCTTGGTATTTATTCTATCTCTTTTGCTGAACTGCTAAGTTACAGGGACAAAAACACAACAATACTGGTTGTCAGGTAGTGATGGGGGACAAACACAGACACTAAGAAACACATCTATACGATGGGCTTCTTTCAGTTTCCACCTACCAAATCCACTAACAAGGTTTTGTTCAGCCTGAGACTATAGTAGAAGACACTTGCCCAAGATGCCACACAGTGGGACTGAACTTGGAACCATGTGGTTGGGGAGCAAGCTTCTTACCACACAGCCACACCTTTGCCTATGTTGGATATCATTGACCAATATCTCCATACCTTTTTCAAAACAGTAGGGTATCATTTGAGGGGAGATTTAGTTACTATTTCTAACAAGCTGAGAAACCACATAGCTAACTGAACTATTAATGTAATAATGTAAAACAGATATAACTATAGTAGCTGTTGTTGTTTAGCTTTAAGTCAGTTCTGATTGAACAAACCAATGACTAAATGCATTCCTGTTACATCCATCTTGTGAATTTTATGTATCTGTAACTCCATCATTCCAGTTTCTTTCCTTTGACAGTAAAGTGTGATTTGGCTTCTATTTCTAGCAAGTTAAATGACTTCATAGAGATTTTCTCATTGTGATTAATAACAGTAGTAATGTAATAGTTGAACAGCTGCATAGAGGTTCTCACATAGACTTGAGGTATTAACATAGTTTTTAACAGAGGTATTAATTTAGTGATTAGCTAAGGTATTAATGTACTAATTAGTAAAAGTATTAACATACTGATCATATAACATAGTGAGTAATATAGGTGTTAATACAATGTAGTGGTTTTTAGTGGTCTGGAGGTGTTCATGCCTTGATGCAAAAAAAAGCATCTGTATTTTTGAAGGACTCTCTGGAGTAATGTTACTTGACTGAGAGTGTAGCTTGAAGATCAGGGAGCTTCTCCAGGTCAAGCAACTACTTCACTGCACCGAGAGGTCACAACTTTGGTACTATGGACATGTGATTAGAATGTTGCAGGTAAGAATTACAATACGGATTCTTCAAGCTGAGTCAACTGGCAGAAAATTTAAAGGTAGACAAAGAATGAAATGGCTGGATAATATTCATTGCTTTAGTTGGTCACACATGGGAATCCAGCTGAAAAGTGTCATGACATTTACTTCTGATTGGACCCTATGGAGAAGGTGTCTGAGTATTTTTATCTCCATGATCCTCCCAGAAATAGTGAGCAGAGAAAATGCATGGAAATAATATAAACCAGGATAAGATTCAATTTGTCAAGAAGTTACCTTTAATCTACAGAATGTTCCCGGAATAGGGATGATATTTCAAGAAGTATACGTTAAAAATTGAAAATAAACAAAAAGTGTGTGTGCTTTATTATACATATAAGAGTGATTATACATGTAAGGAGAAGAAATAGAGATTAAATGGGTAAAGCATAGTTGATGTAGCAAACCAAGAAATTTATTTAATTAAAATAATAGCCTTAAATCTTGTAAGTCTATGTTTCTCAAACTGAGAACTAGTCCAACCCCATAAAAAAAAAAAGATATTTGTAGAATTTTTTCCCCTTTATCCTGCTTTATTAACAAGAAGACAAAAAGAATATTGCCTCCATATATATATTTTCTTCTTTCTTTGCCATGGTTTAGGACAAGTTTAAAACCATGGTGACTTTATTAAAGATGGTAATTTGTCTGCGCTCTTTTCAATCCTCACTATGCCAACACTACATGAGAAACATTGATCTCTAAGTGATAGTTTTATTATTAGGTCATTCCACCAATGATAAACACAAACACTGGTTCTATTTCACTTCTTTATTTCTCAGTTGGTTTACTGTTTAACTAACTAACTGATTGCTTGTTTGATCAATCGTTCAGTCAATCAACCAATCAGTTAGGTTTGTCAAAGTCCTTCATTCAAGATCTCATCAATAACATACCTTTCCTACTCCAAGTATGCTTTTGTCTCCTAATGTAGTCAACTAGAACCAATTCATGTGTTTATTATTTTCGTAATGATCTTCCTGAGATAAAACAAAGTGTGTCTCCACATTCAAGTACACATCAAGAATCTTGCAAGCCAAATACAAAACAATATATTCTGAATGATAAATTCTGGCCAAAATAAATAAATTTTTTAAAAAGGCAGGGGAGACAACACCGAAATTTTAATTCAACGTGGAAAATAGTGAGAAGTGGTATGGTCTTTAATGGTATGGTGATAACCCCAGACATGTTTCAGTTTTGTCACTATTTTACGAATTTTGTTGATTTTCTTTATGCAGATAAGCGTGCATGAAAAATTGCCTGGTTATTTTTTTTCTTTACAACAAAATGGGTTTATTGGAAATTTTGATAATTTTAATAATTACATATATAACATGAATGTATATGATACATATATAATACAACACCACATTAAATACAAATCCAAAACCAAAGAAAACACAAACATGAGTGAAGAAAGAATAAAAAAGTTATTAGTTAAGAAAATAACTCATGAGAATAGAATTTTTAATGTTCTAAAATAATGGCTGTGACTAAGCAAATATCTTTTATTTTTTTCTACTATAGGCACAAGGCATGCAATCTTTGGGATGGGGCTAGTTGATAACATAGACCCCAGTGCTCAACTGGTACAAGACCAGCATTTTAATGGGAAATGGAATGTTGATTACAACAATCCTGGTATTCAACTCTTACTTATTTTATCGACTCCAAAAGGATCAAAGTCAACCTCAATGGCATTTTAACTTAGAATCTAAAACCAAAAGAAATTCCACTAAGTATTTTGTTCAGTGTGCTAATGATCCTGCCAGCTTGCTGTCTTTTGCTAAATAAATATTAATTCTAGTAATTACAGCATGGAAAGCACTGCGATTTGGTTGCAATGGAACTGTGTCTGGGAACGGGTTACAGATATTGCAGTGATAATTTTGACACCAGATAACAAAGGATTAAGTGATTTTAAGTCTTTTTTTGTGTGTGTGTGTGTTTCAGAGTTGCTAGTATGTGTCTTCAATGCTGAAATTGCTTTAGTTTCAACACCTTGTTTCAGAAAAAATTATTTGTCAGTCCAGATAAATATATCACTGAAATTCCAGTAGCTTTATCCAGGCTTCCAAAATCCTGAGGAACACTGTTCCCTCTTACCTTAAGAAGATAACAACCCTGCAACAACTTTGCTTCATGAAATGGTAAAATTGCTGTGGAATTCTGTCAGTGAAGAAGTTGCGGATAATGTGACAAAAATTTTGACATCAAAGAAAGCACCCATGCTGGTGCTACATAAAGAGCATCCAGTACATCTGTAAAGTGGTTAGTGTTAAAAAGGACATCCAGTTAGAAACCATATTAAAACAGACAATTGGAATCTGATGCAGCCCCTGACCTTGCCAGTTCCTGTCAAATCATCCAACCAATGCCAGTATGGAAAACAGATGTTTGATGATGATGATGATGATGATGATGAGGATGACGATGATGAATAAATGTTTAAGTGAAGTTAACAGTTTTTATGCATTTTTAAATGGCTGATATGTATCAATACATAGCCTCAAATTAACTTTCTTGCTTATCTTGGAAGTTAGGGATTTTGTGAATCTGGAATGGAACCAGGTATAACCACTTAAACCAGTTCACCATTTCCATGCATGAAAGAACATTGAGGATGATGATGATGGTGATGGGAGTAGTGTTTGTATAAATGATGATTGAAGGATCATCTTTGGAAATAATATTGTCAATTCTTCCTTTCAGCATAGCTAAAAAAATTTCTGTACTTGCTCTTGTTTGTCTTGATTTTACTCTGAATTTAGTGAACAAAATTAAAAAGAAAGACTACAGATGACCAGGCAATGAGATAATTTCTTTATGCCAGAAATGGCAACTGAGTTCTCCATTAAAACCACACTTTAGTCTTAAAAAGATGGATACATTACATAATTAGTTCTGAGTTCTTGAAAACTACTTTATGGTCTTGGCTTGAAAACCCTTGATTTTAGGTTCGTTCAGTCTGAGTTCACCTGGTGCTAAACAACAACAACATCGCAACAACAGATGATTCAGTGGATATTATGTTAGTGAATCAGTTGAAGAAGTTTCAAATTAGTTATAAAGTTACTAAGGTTGCGTTGTGCCTTAAATAAGAAGCTAAACTGCTCTACCTCATTTATGTAATGACATTCGGGTAAGAAAAAAAGATAAAATATGAGAGTTGGTTGAACCTTTCAAAAGTAGTGTCATTGTCCACAGCATTGGGATCAAATTCCATCTTACAAAAGAGGTGAAAGAAAAAATTGTAAATTTTTGTTTTAATAAGATTTAATAAATTATTTTGCAACTAATCCTACTTCTATATCTTATTCTGTTAGTGGAGGCGCAATGGCCCAGTGGTTAGGGCAGCGGACTCGCGGTTTCGATTCCCAGACCGAGCATTGTGAGTGTTTATTGAGTAAAAACACCTAAAAGCTCCACGAGGCTCCTGCAGGGGATGGTGGCGAACCCTGCTGTACTCTTCCCACCACAACTTTCTCTCACTCTTACTTCCTGTTTCTGTTGTGCCTGTAATTTAAAGGGTCAGACTTGTCACACTGTGTCATGCTGATTATGCTTGTGTGTTGTTGGCCTGATCTAGAAACTTTTGATCTCACAAACTACCTCGTCGACGAGTGACAGGGACCTTCTCTTTGTGGCTGGAGACTTCAACGGTCATGTCGGACGTCGTGCTGGGGGCTTCCATGGCATACATGGAGGCTATGGCTTCGGTTCCCGCAACGAGGAGGGAACCAGACTGCTGGAGTTCTGTGATGCAACCAATCTTATAGTCTGCAATACCAACTTCAGGAAACCTGCCAGTCACCTAGTCACCTACCGCTCCGGCAGACACTCTAGCCAAATCGACTACATCCTCGCCAGAAATAGGGAAAGAGGG
>NC_068993.1:17313628-17318601 GCF_001194135.2 Octopus bimaculoides
GGCACATAAAAGACACCATTTCGAGCGTGGCCGTTTTCGTGCGGGTGACACGTAAAAGCACCCACTACACTCTCTGAGTGGTTGGCGTTAGGAAGGGCATCCAGCTGTAGAAACTCTGCCAAATCAGACTGGAGCCTGGTGTTGCCATCCGGTTTCACCAGTCCTCAGTCAAATCGTCCAACCCATGCTAGCATGGAAAGCGGACGTTAAACGATGATGATGATGATGATGATGTATACATACATACATACATGTGTGTGTGTGAGTGTATTTGTGTGTGTACACACATGTAAATATATAATGATATAATTCAACATGACCTTCCTTTTTTTCAAGACAGGCAAATGTGATTTGAGGGTGGTTTCCACATTAGGTTGGTATCTAGTTAGTTGCTGGAACTTTTGATATAATGACAAAACCTGTTTTTATTCGGTATATAATTTGAGTGAATTGATTGAGAGTTTATTAGAAATGTTATAACAAAGAAAGGCATGTATATGTATAGTGTTAAATGTTAGTGTTTCTATGTGTGTGTGTGTGTGTTAGTAAGAGCATATATGTCAGAAATAAGCATGTGCCTATGTAAATATTTCCATGTAGTATGTTTCATCTCTCTCTCTCTCTCTCTCTCTCTATACCAGTGTATGTTTGTGTATGACTGTGTGTGTGCGTATGTATGTATGTATGTATGTGTGTGTGTGTTTGATTGGAAAAATTTTAACAGAAAACCATTGTATTCTTGTAGTACTTAAGTGAACAAAAATCAAACCAAATTATTAAAAATGGGAACATGTTTGAAATTATCAACAAGAAATTAAACTACAAACAACAAAGTTATTTTGGTAAAAATATGCTTAATTGTTAGAAGTTTGTTTTTAAAATAATCTGAAGTGTATATGTGGATTTCTTTTTATATAGAGCACCATTATTTTATTGCATGTAAAACGTGCCGGTGGCACATAAAAAGCACCATTTGAGCGCAATCGTTTCCAGTTTCGCCTTATTGGCACTTGTGCCGGTGGCATGTGAACAAAACATTGGACTGACTCCTGTGCAGGTGGCATGTAAAAAAAAACACCATTTGAGCATGGCTGTTGCCAGTACCGCCTGAATGGCCCTCGTGCCGGTGGCACGTAAAAAGTACCTACTACACTCTTGGAGTGGTTGGCGTTAGGAAGGGCATCCAGCCGTAGAAAACTCTACCAGATCAGATTGGAGTCTGGTGTAACCATCTGGTTCGCCAGTCCCCAGTCAAATTGTCCAACCCATGCTAGCATGGAAAGCGGACGTTAAATGATGATGATGATGATACAAAAACCAGATTAAAAATCCAAATCCAAAACTGAAGAAAACACAAACATGAGTGAAGAAAAAAAAGAAATGAAGAAAAAGAGGAAGAAGGAAAGAAAGAAAAATCCAATTCAACAACGAGTGCCTCAGTTGATCGCACAGCACAAGGTTCAACAAAACTTACTGAAGCAAGCCAACATGCCCGCGGCATTACCTTGGACAGTGGTGAGGCCAAGGCACTGGAATAGTCAACCACATTCATGGGCATCACCTGGCACCTCAGTAAGGTGAGCTGCCAATGATGACAAAACTTTGCTGTTAATGACCCAACTCCTCCAAACATCTCTAACGTGGCGTTAGGTTGGAAGAAATGGTTCACTGACAAGTCCCAATACTTAAGGATTTTGTTCTGTTCGGCTACAGAAGCAGTGACCCTCCTGTAAAAGAAAATTCATATTTGTTAATGACCAATACTATTTCTATTTGGGCCTCCTTATGTTTTGATTTTAAATCCTTCTGCAGTTAACTTCACTTTTTATCCTTCAGACTCAATTAAATGAAGTAGCAGTCCAGAACTGAGGTCAATTTTAATTTTCTGTCATAATTTGATTCTCATGTTTTGATGTATCATGGCAACAATTCCCAAATTTATTTTGATGCAGAATGCATATATGTTCTTCAAAAACATCACTGAACCCATACATATATTTGTAAACATCTGCCATTGAAATACTACTACTACTACTACTACTACTACTCAAATTTTAATAAGACACTAAATGAAAGCAGAGAGAAAATTTGTTCATATAACAATCAAATCCTATTAATAATTCTTTTTAAATTTGGCACAAGGCCGGCAACTTTGATGGGGTAGTCAATCACATCAGCTGCTGTTGAACTGGTACTTATTTTATCAACCCCAGAAAGATTGAAACAAAGTTGACTTCTGCAGCATTTGAACTGAGAATGTAACATGCCAGAATAAATACTGCTTAGCACTTTTGTCTGGTGCAGTAATGATTCTGCCAGTTCACCACCTTCATGATGATGATGATGATATAAAATATGTATATATATATGTATATATATATATATATGTATATATATATGTATATATATATGTATATATATATATATATATATGTATATATATATATATATATATATATATATATATATATATATATATATATATATATATATATATATATATATATCAACCATCTACTCAGGGAAACTAATACTGTTTGATAATGATGGGCCAGTAACCAAAAGACTAAAATAATCAATAACTTTTGATGAATTAGATGAATATTGTAATAACCCTATTTTATCTGTATATTCAGGTCAGAATTTCACACCATAAAAACTGTGTTAAATATATTTGCAAGCTCAAAAATTTAGTGAGTACCTTGGAGAGCTTTTAATAAAAAACTAGTAAGAGTAACCAACAAATAAAAACCAGTTAAGTACAGGATTAAATACCTTGTGGTATTTAATCCTGTGCTGAATTCAAATCCTGACAATATCAACTCTGCCTTTCATCTTTGCATCGTTAATAAAACATATACCAGTAATATACAGAGTCGGTGAGTTGACTACACAAATGCATACGCGCGCGCGCGCGCACACACACACACACAAATAAATGTACCTGACTTAAAGAATTAAAACTATTTCCAGAAGTAGGGAAAGAGAGGTGCTATTATTTGGTATAAGAAAAAGGCGGCGAGCTGGAAGAATCGTTAGCATGCCGGGCGAAATGCTTAGCGGTATTTCGTCCGTCTTTACTTTCTGAGTTCAAATTCCGCCGAGGTCGACTTTGCCTTTCATCCTTTCGAGGTTGATTAAATAAGTACCAGTTACGCACTGGGTCGATGTAATCGACTTTAATCTCATCCCCAAAATTTGAGGTCTTGTGCTTCCAGTATAAAGGTTATTTGGTATAGGAATGCAAGAGAAGAGAAATAGTTTCATTTTCGGTTAGAGAGAGAGTGAGAGGTAAATGTAACTGTTTGTAAATAGATAGAAAGAAAGAGAAATAGAAAGACCGAGAGGGGTTGAAGGTAAATTAAGGGAAATAACTCCACTTAGCTTATGAACAAGCGAATGAACGAAAGGAAGGGAGTGAGGGCGAAGAAAAACATTTGTGGCGATGAATTACGACCTAAAGGACGAGGAACAGGCGAAAGCTTATTTGGAAAGAGTGGGAGTTGAATATAGATTTCAATGCTTCCACGAAAAATCTCCAGAAGGTATATAAAAACTCATTGACCATCAAACTATCATTGATTTGTTCTGTTATGTTTCTTTCATGTGAGTTTATTTTTCGAAGATTTAAGATTTCAATGTTTTCTTGAAATCTTTTTGAAACTCCCTTTCAGTTTATGTTAACAAATATAGTTTTAATAATCCTCTAACTTTTACCTATTTAGATTTTATCCGTCCTAGCGTTGCATAAACGGACAGAATGTCTAGAAATAAAGTGAGAGTATTGATTCTTGGAACAGGTACTTCACTAGAAATATATCTTGTGTTTAATTTGTGTCAAGTATAACAGCTTTACCGGTGACTTTTAGACGGGATGTTTTTGTCCTTAGTAACTTTCACCTTCGCATGTTAATGATTTTAAACGCATGGTTGTGTGAATGTGAGTGACAATGTGTATGTGTGCATAAAGTTCTCTGCCACATGGTAGTCTAAGAAAACATATAGCATTGAAGTTTGCAGCATGTGAGTGACATGTGAAGAAATATTAACCGTACCTACCCCAAACACTTCATACACAGAGAAAAAGAAAACCACTCGTAATGTAAATAGACGATTAAAATTGATGATCAACTCTTATGGTATATAGTATGAAGCAAACTAAATTTTAAAATTTCATGATGTTTCTTTACTTTTCAAAGTTAAATCTTGGATAGAGCAGCAAGAGAGAGAGAGAGAAGGACATTGATGACTAAGATTGATGGAAAGGTTAAGTGGTTGAAACAGTTGACCTTTGCAATAAAAATAAATTGTAACTTAAAAATAAATTATAAAATATTAGAAACTGGAGTCCCTTCCCACCATCACCAGAAGCCCCCTTGATATCCAAATATACAAACAAACTAAAAAAGTATGGGTACATTAAACATAACGTATCCAATTAGAAAACTTATATATCCTTTCTATCGTACGAGCAATGTATATATATATATATATATATATATATATATATATATATATATATATATATATATATAGTGTGTGTGTGTGGTACAATCCATGTCTTGTGAATGATTACGTAAGTTATACAACTACTTTTTGTTGATGTCATTCAAACAAAACTTAGGATGGAATAGTAGAATGTATTACATAATAATCGCTATCTCTTATGTAAACTTTAAGGAGTCGTTGCGGTGATATTGTTATGAAAATAATTTGTGTCTTTCGACAAGATCAATTAAGCTCCTCGTTGCTAGGTTGCTTAATCCCTTGATATTTTTTATAACGATGATCTGGAACTAGCACGAATCCAATTTATTACCTATAGAGATTACAAACAGTGAAAATCAAATGTTTAGGCCTATGTCTTCTGTGAGGGAACGGATTAAAAAGCATTTCTTCGGTTGTGACCATTTCGTCGCTTTTGTTTTTCCGATAGAAAACATTGCGATCATCATCATCATCATCATAATATA
>NC_068993.1:17318696-17329049 GCF_001194135.2 Octopus bimaculoides
AGAGAGAGAGAGAGAGAGAGAGAGAGAGAGAGAGAGAGAGAGAGAGAGAGAAAATATTTGCGCTTCTCAACCACATAGCTTCGGGTTCAGTCTCCCTGCATGGCACCTGCGGCGGGTATCATCTGCTGAGGTTTCGGGCCTACCGAGGTCTTGTGAGAAAATTTGATACACACACACACACACGTGTGTGTGTTTGTGTGAAGGGAGTGATGAATGTGTGTATTTGTGTGTTGCCTTGACATCGCATGATAGTTGTAAACGAGCGTCACTGCCATACAAACAGGTCTTCCCTTAACAGTCTTGTTTGAAAACATATCCGGCCATGGGGAAATGTTAACTTGGAAACAGGTAAGGGTTGACAAAAAGGGTATCTAGATGTAGAAAATCTGGCTCATGCCAGATTTCGCCTGCCCCATGTGAACATGGAACAGGATGATGACACGAAGATGAGGATGATGATGGTATCTTGTTTCATCATCATCATCGTTTAACGTCCGCTTTCCATGCTAGCATGGGTTGGACGATTTGACTGAGGACTGGCGAACCAGATGGCTACACCAGGCTCCAATCTGATTTGGCAGAGTTTCTACAGCTGGATGCCCTTCCTAACACCAACCACTCCGAGAATGTAATGGGAGCTTTTGTGTGCCACTGGCATGAAGGCCATTCAGGCGGTACTGGCAACGGCCATGCTCAAAATGGTGTATTTTACGTGCCAGCGGCACTGGCAACGACCTCGCTCGAATGTCTTTTCATGTGCCACCGGCACAAGTGCTAGGAAGGTAACACTGGTAACGATCATGCTCCACATCTTGCCAGCTTTGGTCAAATTGTTAAATTATCCAACCCATACCAGTATGGACAACAGACATTAAATGATGGAAAGAAAGAACAACTTATAAGCACCGTGTGTGTTGTTGGTATTCTACAGAAAGTAAAGGAATTCATGAATGCTGGAAGGCTGTGAAGACAGCTTAGAAAATTGGGTAAATACCTTTTAAAAGATGGTAAAAGTGGCCAGCAAGCCTCCACAGGGAATTGAACCCTGCACTTCTCAAATTTCAGCTGAACCATTAAGCTAAGAAACCACTGACAATAAATATCATCTTTTTATAGTGCTCAGTAATACCTTCTGGAATGTGGGAGCATGCATGTGTATGTGTATATTTGTTGCAAATATAATCTAAATTAATTAGAATTTCTACATAATGCTAACATTATCTGCCTAAGCCCTCTGCTCCCCATGGAGCATAGACTTTTCTCCACTGCACTCAACTCTCGGCTGTCTTTCCTCACGTTTTGTTGGTTTACAATTGTCATCAATACTTTTTCTCAGTCTAGATGTCCATATTAGTCTGGCTTTTATCCTTTGACCTGTTCTGCATAAGAGGCTCCACCAAGAGCTTACACTCCACTGGCATAGCTCTCAACATTATTGAGGCACATAAGCCACCACTTTGCAATAAAGACTGGATCTTGTGGTGGATTATGTTGACTTGTATTTTACTAATCTATAGATTTGGCTCAGTGGTTAGAGCATTGGGCTCACAGTTCGGTTCCTGGACTGGGGTGTGTGTTGTGTTCTTGAGCAAGACACTTTATTTCACATCGCACCAGCTCACTCAGCTGTAGAAATTAGTTGTAATGTCACTAATGCTAAGCTGTTTTTGCCTTTGCCTTCCCTTTGGATAATATCAATGGTGTGGAGAGAGGAAACTGGTATGATGGGCGACTGCTGGTCTTCCATAAAACAACCTTGCCTGGACTTGTACCTCAGAGGGTAACTTTCTAGGTGCAATCCCATGGTCATTCATAACCAAAGGAGATCTTCACCCTTTACCCTATAGATTGCAGCCAAAAGCCTCCTTGCCTAGGTTAACTGGAACTAAAAGAGCATCACCAAAAATTACTCCATTTCCTATTCTCTTTGAGTACAAGGTAGACTTAGCATACATGTAACCATTCAGCAAACTTTCTGGTAGTGGGATGAACTATGCAGTGTGAGAGATGTGGGATCAATTAGACTGGCCTTCTAAAACGTGGTTCTCAACCAATGTCCATATAGCCCTTGGGGGCCACATGTAAGATTTTGTTGTTAAAGTTTATGCGCAATAAATTGCTTATACACAAAATATTTTAACAATATATTAAATACAATTCCTAATTATATTCAATTCTAAAAGTATAATAGGATTTTTTAAACACTGAGTGGCTATGAGGATCCAGTAGAGTGAAATAGGAATCAAAGAGTTCCACAGGTAAAAATTGGTTGAAAACCGCTGTTGTAAAGGGTTGCTAGTTGGTATAGAGTTACTTATGTAGCTTCCTTTTTTACTCATTTGATGGAGGAGGGATCAGGCTGTTACTGTGTAGTAGTTCATTATCTGGTGGAAAGTGTGTGGAGAAAGTCACACAGCCAAGGCATCGATGTGTGAACTTAATTGTTCTTGGGGTTGTAATAGAAGTACAATATTATGATTTGAGTTAATACCATTCAGCAAACTTTCTGGTAGTGGAACGAACTATGCAGTGTGAGAGATGTGGGACATCATTTGGAAAGCCATTGTAATCTGGACTTAAGCTAGTAATTTCTGGATCAATTAGACTAGATACTGATTTAGTATGGGCCAAAAACTGAAGTGCAATTGTGCCAGTGTGTACTTTGTTTTTCATGGTTAAGCATTTTTCTTTATTGATCATGAGCTGGTCTAATGGCAGGTAGCCTCGAACCACATCCAGTCAAGTTAAGTGTTTGTTGGGATGTTTGACTGGTTGGTACATCTATCAAACTTGAAAGTAGGTATCCCAGAATGAGCTCTGCAGGGACAGGACAAACTTAATATAAGGTTGTAACTGCTTAACCCATTACCTCCCATAATTCGATTAACTGGAATTTTTTTATGAAACTTTGATTTCTAGCATAAAACAGCCTAAGAAACACGCTGGAATGGTCAAAATAACATTTCAAAGTAACATTTTAAATAGAAATAAGCGAGATATTGGGTGAAAAATTAGCAAACCTCATTTGAATATCAGAGAAATATACCTAGTAGATATAACAAAAAGGTTAGATATGTGTAAATATTGACAGATAATTACGAAATTTGTAATTTTTAAGTGATCTCATATGCGATCACTGGTAGGTAATGTGTTAAGCAGAAAGACAACAACATAGTGAAGACAACAGATTACATTTCAATCATTTTAACGCCCACTTTTGCAATCTTCTATGGGTCAGTCAGAATTTTGTCAAGGCAAATTTTCTACAGCCAGATGCCCTTCTTGACATCAACCCTCAACTATTTCCAAGCAACATAATATTTCACATGGCCAGACAGGTTTTTCTGTGGAAAACTGGAAAATGAAAACAAGAAAAATAAAATTCATTCTTTCTTAAATTTAATGGTCTTTCTGAGAGCTACGTTCACCAATAAAATTTCATTCATTGTTTAATGTAGTAGATTTTAATTTTGCTTTAGAAAAATATTAACTATATGTATATAAATTCATGACATGGTTAGTGTTCTTGGGAAAAGCATCTACTTTTGTTTGTTTTATGTCTGTTTTTTCATGCTAGTATGGGTGGAATGAATATGTTATTGAAGCATTGTTTTACTGCTGAATGCCTTTCCTGTTTTACAAGTAAGGAGCCTCTTATTTCACAAGGCTTCAGAGGCACAAAGGGAGCAAACAAGTTATTGACAGAAGTGCCAATAACAATACAACTCAGTCATGGTAACCTTTGAATAAACAAGCACAAAATATAAACAAACATATATGTATCTCTCTGTCTCTCACTATATATATATATTTTTCTTTTCTGTTACTCTTTTACTTGCTTCAGTCATTTGATTGCGGCCATGCTGGAGCACCGCCTTTACTTGAACAAATCGACCTCAGGACTTATTCTTTGTAAGCCTAGTACTTATTCTATCGGTTCTTTTGTCGAACCGCTAAGTTTCAACGACATAAACACACCAACATCGGTTATCAAGTGTTTTGAGTTCAAATGCCACCAGAGTTGACTTTGCCCTTCATCCTTTCAAGATCAATAAAATATATACCAGTTGAGCACTGGAGTCAGTGTAATCAACTTACTCCCTCCCCTCAAATTGCTGGACTTGTGTAAAAATTATAAAACCATTATTATCTTCTTCCTTCCTCTCATCCATTTTGGAGGCTCTGCAAAAGCTTAGGGCTACCGCACTTCCTTCACTGGCCAAGAAATATTTAAAACAAAGTCGGTTTCATCTATCACCATTTTTTATGCACATTGAGATGCAGCAATGTCTGTGTGGTTAAGGAGCTTGCTCCCCAACCATGAGGTCTTCTGTTCAGTCCTACTACATGGAACCTTGGGCAAGTGTTATCTACTATAATCATGGGTTGACCAAAGCCTTGTGAGTGGGTTTCGTAAACAGAAACTGAAACAAACCTGTTGTATACATTTATGTATGTGTATACCTTTGTCCTGATATCACATCATAGTTGTAAATGAGCATCACTGTCAACAAGTGAGGTTGTTTGTTTCCAGTCTTCTGCAGAAAAACCTATCTGACCATGTAAAATATTACGTTGCTTGGAAACAGTTGAGGGTTGGTGTCAGAAAGAGCATCTGGCTGTAGAAAATTTGCCTTGACAAAATTCTGACTGACCCATACAAGCATGCAAAAGTGGACATTAAAATGATTGAAATGTAATCTCTTGTCTTCATTGTATTGTCTTCCTTTTCCAACTTAAGCACTTACAGCATCATATTAAGTTTTATTATCCATTCATAGATTGACCATTTTGTAAGGCACAGTAAAATACAAAAGGTAAAGTGCTGTTTTAGTAGCAGTAACTTACTGTCTCTTTCTTCCTTATTGTAGGCTGCCACAGACTGGCTGATTATTTTGAATCTGTGAAAAAAGAAAATGAACGAGCAGCAAAAATGTACAAATCAACCTGTGATGACTATCACTATGGTCATAGTTGTTATAAATATGGGAATTACAGAACTGTAGGACAAGGTAGGTAGTTCTTATTGGTTACCTTACGTCTTTCATTTCATTAATTATAACTATCTGTTCGTTTATTTTTGTATGACCTCAATTGTTCTGATATGCATGACCTTGCATCCTTTATTAACTATTCTCATGAATGCTGCACAACTGCAGTAAGATTTATTTTATATTATACTGCTGATTATACTAGCTTCTCAGAATTTGTCTGTTTCTCTCTCTCTCTCTCTAAATAGATAGACAGATAGATAGATATAGGAGAATTTGTTTTGGGGCTTGAAAATATACCTGATTCTGAAAAACGTGTAGTCATTTTTAAATAGATTTATTCACATACCAAACTTGTGACAATTTTTTGCTTATCAATGGTACAAATATGTATTAAAAAAAAAAGGAGTAAAAGAGAGTAATAGGTGCAGGTGTGGCTGTATGGTAAGAAGCTTGTTTCCCAACCACATGCTTCTGGGTTCAGTCTTCTACTATAGTCTCAGGCCAACCAAAGCTTTGCAAGTGGATTTGGTAGATGGAAACTGAAAGAAGCCAGCATCGAGGTTGTGAGTTTGATTCCCAGACTGGGCTGCATGTTGTGTTCTTGAGCAAGACACTTTATTTCACGTTGCTCCAGTTCACTCAGCTGTAGAAATGAGTTGTGACGCCACTGGTGCCAAGTTGTATCAGCCTTTGCCTTGGATAACATTGGTGGCATGGAGAAGGGAGGCTGGTGTGCATGGGCAACTGCTGGTCTTCCATAAAACAACCTTGCCTGGACTTGTGCCTTGGAGGGTAACTTTCTAGATGCAATCCCATTGTCATTCATGACCAAAGGGGGTCACCCTCACCCTTTATGTGTGTGTGTGTGCATCTTTGTCGCCCACCACTGCTTGACAACTGATGCTGATGTCCCCATAACTTAGTGGTTTGACAAAAGAGACCAATAGAATAAACACTAGGCTTAAAGTAATAAGTACTAGGGTCAATTCATTCGACTAAAAATTCTCCAAGGTGGTGCCCCAGCAAGGCCACAGTCTACTGACCAAAAGAGATAAAAGATATATATGCTAATGAAAAAATTAATAAAGCTAATTTTATCGAATAAAACTCATTTTGGCTTTTTTTTTTATTGTGCAGGGTGTGAAAAAGACATAACAGAAGCAATTAAATATGAGACCAAAGGATGTGATTATGATTACATTCCTGCATGTTACCAGACAGGAATCTTAAGTCTAAGTAAAGGACATCAGAATATTCCAAATGCCGTAACCTATCTCACCAAAGCTTGCTCAAATAATCACCCTCTTGCATGTTTTAATCTCAGCGCACTTTATATGCGAGACCAGACTGAATTAAAGAAAGATATGAAAAAAGCTTTTGAATTAGCATTAAAAGGCTGTGAACTTGGACATCTTTATTCTTGTGTGAATCTTAGCATTATGTATCGGCGTGGTGATGGTGTGGATCAGAATTCTGAATTAGCTGATAAATATAAGAAAAAAGCCCAGTCAATGAGAGATGAGCTAGTCAAATCAGAACAGACTATTCGAATGAATGAGTGATAATGCTCCATCTAGTTTAATATTTGGTACTCTAGGAAAAGAATGATCTCACCTGCTGTTTTGTCTTCTTGTGCGAATTTCGACTTCTTTTTCACTTCACAAAATATCTATTCTTAATTTGTTTGTAAATAAATTTTGAAACTAGATTTTACAAAAAGAAATTTCTTATTGTTTAACTTTTTGTGTATATGTGTGTCATCATCATCATCATTTAATATCTGTTGTCCATGCTGGCATGAGCTGGACAGTGTATATATATCAGGTCATCAAGTATGAAATTTGTAGTAAGGTATATGGTGAACTTTGAAAGCTGCTCATTTTGTGCCATTATCATATTTTGACAATCTTTATTTTTTGTTAGAAAGCTGACACATCTATTTCTTTTTTCTAACTCATTTTGCACTTTATAAAGTATTTATAAATTGTTTTTTGCTGTTTTTGTTTAGAGATGGATAAGTGGGAAATCTACAGTTTTGAAATTTGAGTTCTTTCTTGGAAATACAGCATCACAGACAGCTCGGAATATTAATGGAGTATTTTATTCCAATGTTATTACACAGCAGACAGTATCAAATTGGTTTGCAAAATTTCGTTCTGGTAACTTTGACCTCACAAATGAGCAATGCTGTCAACCAGAAACAAAGGTGGCAGATGAACTGAAAGCCACTGTCGAGTCAGATCCATCTCAAAGGGCCTGTGAATTATTGTTGTTTGGTGTTTGCAAGTAAACAATATTGATTTGTAGAATCTCTCATTTTCAAATTGTTTGTAGTATTTTATTCTGAGAGATATAAGTACTTGATTGGCTCTTGTGCGGGTGGCACATAAAATACACCATTTTGAGCGTGGCCGTTGCCAGTACCGCCTGACTGGCCTTCGTGCGGGTGACACGTAAAAGCACCCACTACACTCTCTGAGTGGTTGGCGTTAGAAAGGGCATTCAGCTGTAGAAACTCTGCCAAATCAGATTGGAGCCTGGTGTTGCCATCCGGTTTCACCAGTCCTCAGTCAAATCGTCCAACCCATGCTAGCATGGAAAGCGGACGTTAAACGATGATGATGATGTTACAATACTATGATTTTTGTATTGTTTCCTTGCAAAGTCAGTGTAAACAGTGATTCGTTCCTTCCTGTTGTAATCAGGTATAGCTTGATTGTCACTGAGTGTTTCACTAATTTGCAATATTTGTAGACTTGAAATATTTTGTGTGATCTTTGCGGGCCCTTGTTAAATCTTAATGTTTTGCTATTTTTTAAAATGTTTCCTTGAAGCATCTGTAAATATTTTACAATGAAAGGCTGTGCTAAAGAAGTTTGCTTTCTTATCACATGGTTTCAGGTTCAATCTCTGCATGACACCTTGGGCAAGTGATTTCTACTATAGCCCTGTGCTGACCAAAGCCTTGCAAGTTGGAAACTGAAAGATGCCTGTTATATGAATGTATGTTAGTGTCATCTTGTCTTGACAGTGCATGATAGTTGTAAACAAATGTCAGTGGCATTTGTTTCCAATCTGCATGAAAATATTACTTTACTTACAGATAAGGATTAGCAACAGGAAGGGCATCCAGTTACAGAAAATCTTCCTCAATTAACTCCATCTAGTGGAGGCACGTGGCTTAGTGGTTAGAGTGTTGGACTCATGATCATAAGATTGTGGTTTCGATTCCTGGTTCGGGTAATGTGTTCTTGAGCAAGACACTTCATTTCACGTTACTTCAGTCCACTCAGCTGGTAAAAACAAGTAATCTTGCAACAGATCAGCATCCAGTCCAAGTGGGGAATATATGTCATGAAACCGGCCCTTATGAGTCAGTGTGACATGAGAAGGTAACCGTTACCATTTTTTTTTCACCTAATTTCATCAGATGCATGCAAGCATGAGAAAGTTGATATAAGAATATTCATGATGTGTGTGTATTCTGGTGTCTTATTTTAGTGAGTTACTAGGGGTTTTTGCAATGGTTTGGGCTGCAGGAAGGAATTATACCAGTGGCTTTCACAAGCTCTTCAAGTCCAAGAGATCAATACAGTTGATATTCCTTTTGAAGAGTTGTATGGATGGAATTCCAGAATGACAATGTTCTTGGGAGAAAGGACTGGATAAATTAGTGGTGGGCTACACTACAGTTCATGAAAGGTCAAACTATTGAATTGAATGATCTTAAAAGGTGGTAGTACAAGACCAGCCAGCTTTGGGGACTAGAAACCATTGTAGTTGCAGTAGAAAAGACAATATGGAGACACCATGACTATGGGCCAAAGGCTGGAGTGTATTGCAAGTACCTTCATACCAATTGAACCTTTGCCTGTCTAAAGCCATTTTCATAAGTTTGTTCTAAACGTCCATGCTTATTTTCATACTTTTAGCTAGCTCTTGTTTCATATGTTCTGGATAATACCAAAGTTCTCCTTTCCTAAGTCCCAAGTTACTGTGGTGGTTGAAAAAAATTGGGAATGTTTACCATATATGATGCTTAGAGGCCAATGAAGTGTCTTGTGTCATATGATACATGGGATAGGCAAAAGGGTCACCCTTGAATTTTGTTAGGGGTAACTGTAGGAGGCTGAAGTATTTCCTGATATTGAAGAGGAAAATCTGTCTTTGTGATGTAGTCTTGGCCAGTAACAAAGCGCTAGAGGGAGTAGGGCATGTAGTACTTTTACGGAGGCAGCATAAAGGTCTCCTGTGTAAATTTGTACAGGATTGGTGGTGGCCTGAGGTGAAGTGGGGGTGGGGTGGTAAACTCAAGGGCTGCTCCAGGCAGCACACACTCTAGCTATGCTACCAGTCTTTGTTATGTTGAAGATGTGATATGACCAGGAAAGATGTCAGTGAGGACGAGACAAAGTATTTGTAATAACTATGAGAGTTCTAGTTTTGAGTTGTTCATGTTTGGGCAAGTAACTGTTATTTCCTTTTGCAATATTATTATCCCTTTAACACTCAGATTACTCAGTCAAATGTAATGCTTAATTCATTCATGTTGCTTTGAAGTAATCAAGTATTATCTCATAGCTTTGGAATTTCAATGACGTGGTTGTTTTTTGAACAAAATCGAGAGGTTTGACATGGCTGGTTTCAACACAAAACTGGTAGAATATTTGGGCCAGATATGATCAATTTAAATGCTAAAGGGGTTAACAGACATCTTTTATTTAGAGCAGTGGTTCTCAACCATTTTTTGACCTCGTATTTTATTTGGGTGGATTCCCGTAGCCATTTGATGTTTTAAAACATCTTGTTTTATTGCACATAAATTTTAACTGAAAAATCTTATATGGACCCTGGTTGAAAACCACTGATTTAGAGCTTTAAGGTGTGACTGTGTGGCCGAGGGACTTGCTTCCCAATCATGTGGTCTTAGGTTCAATTCCATTGTGTGGTACCTTGAGTGTCTTCTACTATAAACCTGGGTTGACTAAAAGCCTTGTGCATTTGGTAGGTGGAAACTAATTATATATATATATATATATTTAATTAAACACAAAAAACACACACACACACACACATGAACAAATAAATAAATAAAAACAAATACAAACGAACACGTATTAACAGAGTATATAGGTGATACAGACACTCCCCATACACACATGCACCTACAAGACACAGACACATTGAAAGACATGCATGCGTAGACACATACAATAGGAATACAAAATGGCTGATATTTAGCAAGGTGAGACACACATAAGAAGGAAGGAAACAAAGGACCACTGATGAGGTCACAGAAGTGTGACGAAAGAACTCTGGCCGAAATAAGATTAATGTAATATAAAGCTGAAGCAAATTA
>NC_068993.1:17329198-17330258 GCF_001194135.2 Octopus bimaculoides
ATATATATATATATATATAGTAGAAAAAGAAAGTCCTTGGTACAGTTCTATATATTTTTTAAAAATTAATACGAGTGACTTTCCTGATATTTTTCCCACTTTAATGATTTGATCAGTGATTCCCAATATGGGGCATATTCCCCACTAGTGGGGCCAGGGAAAACAGTGGTTGGCATGTAGGATCCAAAATTCTTTTACCTTTTTATTTTTTTTAAGTGGGACATGGATTTGTGAAAATCTTTTCACAGCAAATATACTACACCCATACACAGCCTGGCCAAACCAATCCCACCAACCAAACATACTGTGTGAAGGTTGTTTGCTACAGTATAGGGATATTCTAATACCCTGGTGTAGATACCTCTTTAAGGAAGGTACTTAATTATGAGAAGTCAATACTCAGTACCTAAAAGAATTACTGGTAGATTCTTTTGTATAAAATAATTGTGATAGAATATTAAAAATAAAGTTGTTTTTTTTTTTCCAACCATTAGTGGGGCATGTATTTTTTTTGGAAAGTTATAGTGGAGCCTGGGGAAAAATAAGTTGAAAAACACTGGATTAGATACAGTATTTACAATTGACGGATATTTGTTCTCATCTTGTTTGTCGTTAACACGTTCCGGCTGATATACCATCCAGCCTTCATCAGGTGTCTTGGGGAAAGTTCGAACCTGGGTTCTCGGTTGTTGTTTCGAGTTGAACTTGGAATCTTGGGGTTAGTAGCCCATGCCCTTAACCACTATGCCATATGCCCACGGGCAATTATGGAGTGAATTTTAGATGCTTACAAATCCTATTGTGTGTGTTTCCTTCTCTTTATTCTGCCTCCTTTCTTTTTGTATTTAATACTTTATATGGGTATGTGCTTGTGTGTTTTTACTTAAACTACACAGAAATATAGATGTCACTGTGACCTGACACTAAGATGACCAGCTGAAAGAAAGACAGGTTATTTTTCTATTCAGGATGTATTATTTTTATTTTCCAAAATACAAAATTCATTTCATAAAATAACGCATACCCTATTTTTTCCTCTTATTTTTATTTTGACCTATCT
>NC_068993.1:17331184-17335694 GCF_001194135.2 Octopus bimaculoides
TATTGAGCGAAACCACCTAAAAGCTCCACGAGGCTCCAGCAGGAGATGGTGGCGAACCCTGCTGTACTCTTCCACCACAACTTTCTCTTACTCTTACTTCCTGTTTCTGTTGTGCCCGTAATTCAAAGGGTCAGCCTTGTCACACTGTGTCACGCTGAATATCCCCAAGAACTACGTTAAAGGTACACGTGTCTGTGGAGTGCTCAGCCACTTGCACGTTAATTTCACGAGCAGGCTGTTCCGTTGATCGGATCAACTGGAATCCTCGACGTCGTAAGCGACGGAGTGCCAACAAACAAATACACAGTGAGCTTTGACACAATTCCACGTACAAAATTCTGGTCACAAGATATGTTAACCTAAGGTCATTGCAGAAGACACTTGTCCAAGATGCAATACAGTGGGATTGCATGTAGAACCACAATGTTATGAAACAAACTTTTTAAACACACACCCATATCGTCATCTTAAATGAATTCTAACTCATTTCAATATAAGACAAACACTATTTATGTTTCACATAAGTTTAATGAGGGACAAAAGGAAATATATACATTGTCATCTTTTTGCTATAAATAATAAAGACTTTTTTTTTTCTCTTTTATAATGGACGTATTGGAAATGATGCAGAGCAATGTAAATACTTTAAGCCAGAAGTAGATGTGTTTTAGCCTAATTGGATCGATTGTTTTTAATGAGATGTTGCTACCTTACCAGTCAAAAACTTTGAAGTTCTGAACTTATTTGTAAAGTTACTGTTTACTATGCCAAAGACCACTTTTTTCATTAATAATTACAAGATTTTAGAAATTTTATGTATGAATAAAATTTATCTTGGATTCTCTTTTCCTGATTTTTCTATTTGACAATCATAGTTTTAACCTAAAGGGATTAACAAAATATTTTCTGATGGGAAAATTAGAACTACTCTGATTGTAAGGCTTTACATTTTTCAGTGAAAATATTAAGAGACTATATAAAAGATTATGCTTTAGTGTATAGAAAGTCTTTATAATGAAAATGCTAAAATCTGAAGGAAAAAAAAAAACTGCTTCATAGCATCAATATATTTTGAATAAAACAAAAACTAGTAAGAAATTGTTAAATATATATGTATATATTTTGTTCATACAATGATTTTATATGCTGTAAATACATGAACACATATGAAAAAAGCTGAAATCCATTAAAACAAGGAGCACCCCTACTCGAATTTTTAAATGACTTCATGACCATGTGAACAACACCAGTTTGTAAAGTGGTATGTAGCTATAGGAATACCCTTGGTCACCAATACATTATAACCATTAGCAATAGGAATATCATCATTCACCAATACACTAGTCGGTTTTCCAACAATTATTTTATAACTTTAAGGGAACTCAATGCAATAAAATACTGCAATGTAAATTATCAAATATTTCTAGATGCAAGATAGTGGTATCAATAGACAAGGGACACACAATGACAACAGCTATTGTGTGGTTGTTTCTGCACTTGAATAATAAATGTGTATAAACTGCCCAAGTGCCCTGGAAAAGTTATGGTTTTATTTTGTTTACCATATATGGGGAAGGGAAAATAAAAAGAAGCAAAAATCAAATATAAAACAAAATGTATATGAAGGAAATGACTGCTATCTAAAAATAAACAAAAAATTTCGCAGATTTAAATATTGATAAAGATTGATGCATTGCTTCCCTTCAGTTTCAATAAAAACAAATGACGTGTTCATTTCTTTTCATAAGTTATCAAAAATAGTTTTTACTTCCTCAAAAACCTGAAAATAGAAAAAAGAACATAAGAAAGTATTAATGTAGGATTAAAAAAGATTTAAATTAGAATATATAACATGATTATTGTTGTGACTATCACATGACCATCAGAGAAAAGTTTCTTGTAATAGTATTGCTAATTATATAATGACATTCAAACCTCAAGGGTATATATCTCTCTGTCTTCATTTACTCAACCATCCCATTTATATTCTGATCCCTGTCCCTTGTGAGTATGCTCAGCATTTTGCCAACATCTCTATCCTGCTGTCTCCCACTCTCTCTCTCTCTCCTTCTCCTGCACTTCCCTCAGGTTGGATAACCATATATTTGTTTGCAGTAGCACACCTGTTTCTGTCTTCATTCCTGATCTCTCTCTCTCCCCCCTTGGGTAATCTTGTACTTCCTCTACAGCAATACACCTCTTTCTATCTCTCTGTCTCACTATAACCTTTCATCATCCGACACAAGACCACCTCTTCCAATGAGCCCTTCCCTCTTGAAAGTTTTTTTTATGTCTTGCAAGTACTTGGTGACCCTGTCAGTGCAGGTTCAACTTAAAAGCATCCAATCCACACTGTAAAGAGGTTGGTGTTCGGAAGGGCATCCAGCTGTAAAGACCTTGCCAAAACTGACCTCGTCTGTGCTTGTGCCATGTAAAAAGCACTAAGTCTACTCTGCTGAGTGGATGGTGTTAGGAAGGGCATCCAGCTGTAAGAATCCTGCCAAACAGTCACAGAAGCCTGGCTGGCTCTTGTGAAATCGTCCCACCCATGCTACCATGGGTGGGCAGATGTTAAACGATGATGAGTATCATTTGAAATTCCTTTGTTGTCTCATAAATTCAACATTGCGTGTTGACTTACTAAGAACATTCACAGATTCACAGTTACAATTGGCCAAGAAAGTCGTGCATTGCACAAATAAATGAGGTGTCACTAGTTTGAGTAGTGACATTGCATTTGTCAATGTTCAGAACACTTAACTCAGGCAAACTGTACTAAGTATCATGATTAGGCAGTTCACAATGAGTTCTAAATGAACCCTCCTTAGAGCCTACAGAAGGTAACAAAGAGCTGTCCCAGCATTTTGCCTGAATCCTCTGTGAGCTCCACCATGAGCTCAGCCTTGATTTCCATTACAGATTATTTGTATGTATAAAAATCCATATCACATTAAACTAATGCATATCATTCATAATTGGATGGCTATTCTTCTCTTGTGCTTGCAGCACATAGCAAAATACAAAGATGAGTTGTTAATCAGACACAAATGGTACAATTTTGATATATTCTTGCCTTGTTTCACACAAAGCAGAAGATTTCTGCTGGTATTTTTGAAGTTTTTCAATACTTTCCCCATTGGGATAAACTATATCAATAATTAATTTCTTTTTTAGTTATTATTTTCTAAAATTAAATTTGGTCTTTTGGTAGTGGATGGTTTTACATAGAAGCAGGCATGTGCCATCAGTAATTACTCAGGGTAGGCAGTTGGTGACCTCTATGTAGTAAAACACAAAAAATAAGTGAAACACCAAGTTGAAGGCAGATTTACTTCTGCCTTTACAGTACATAAAGAAAACTGTGTTGTAAGAGTGTATACAGCACGTGTACTACAGCAGTACCGTGCGTAGCTTAAATACTGAGATTGAAAAGCAGGGGCGAATTATGCCTACCTAATCTACAAAATAATAAAATATTTTGCATTTTATGCATAGTAATCAGAGTAACCTTCATAATTTTATTGAATTAAGTGCATATTTTGCCATAAAAGGCAAATGTTGCTATTGATCTATTTTATTCAAGGTAGGCACTGCTTAACTTGCTTAGCTGGACGGCATGTCCCTGCATAGAAGATATTCAAAATTCTAGCACAATTTCTTTCACTTATTTCCCCTTGCAGCTTCTCTATCCTGTCTGATTTTTATACCACACTAATTTTCTTTCAACAAATACTGCTTGCTTTGCTCAAGCTATAGCTTGAACAGTCAATTCCTGGTATTTTACATTCATGCAGAAAATGATTAGCAGAATTGTTAGAGTGCCAGACAAAATGCCTTCTGTTGAGTTCAAATTCTGCTGAGGTCAACTTTGCCATCCATCCTTTTGGAGGTTGATAAAATATTAGTTCAGTTTTTAGTTCAACTTAACTGACTAACCTTCTTCCCTCAAAACTGCAGGCCTTGGGCCTATATCAGAAAATTACTAATTTTATTATTATTTGTTACTTCAATGTTTTTTTTTTTATATATCACAAGTAAGGTAATCAAATCTATCTATTTACCTATATACATACAATATATATATATATATATATATACATATATATACATATATATACATACATATACATATATACATACATATACACATATATATATACATACATATATATGACCTTGCCCTAATTGCGGAGTCACTATCAGAACTAGAGGAGAAGTTTCAGGTGTGGAAGCAAGGTCTAGAATTGAAGGGCCTTAGAGTCAACCTAGCTAAAACCAAAATCCTAATAAGTAGGAAGGTAGATAAAACACAAACCCCTTCAGGTAGATGGCCCTGCTCAGTATGTAGAAAAGGAGTAGGTAGTAACTCTATAAGATGTACCCGGTGCAAGCTATGGACACATAAGAGGTGCAGCAACATCAAAGGCAGGTTAACTAGCAAGTTAGTTTTTGTTTGTGGCAGATGTTCAGGTGCAATAAAGACTGTAAATAAACAGGAAACAACTTCTAT
>NC_068993.1:17338956-17348514 GCF_001194135.2 Octopus bimaculoides
TATATATATATATATATGATAATGTTGAATGACACTGTTTCTATAACTGAGATACTCATTTACAACTCTTGTGCGATGTCAAGATAAGGAGACACAAACACACACACACAACAGGCTTTTCAGTTTCAGTCTACCAAATCTAGTTTCAAAGATTTAGTTGTCCTGAGATTACATTAGAAGACAGCCAAGATGCCATGCAGTGAGACTGAACCTGAAGCCATGTGGGTGGGAAGCAAACTTCATAACCACACAGTCATGCCTCTGTACACACACACACACAGAGGTGAGGGACAACAGAGTTGGTATGTTGAACAAAAATGGTGTTTGGTTTCATATCAGCCACATCTCTTTACACCCAATTACATTTTACAATTCATCCATCACAATATAAATAACGTAAGTACCAGACAAAGTACTAGGGTTGATACAATTGATTAAACCCCTCAAAAGCGGTGTCCTCACATGGCCATTGTACAAAGACTGAGACCAGTAGTAAAAAGCAAAATGAATGTACAAACCGTTTTTTCAAAGATTCAATATTGTCATCAGCTCTACCACTTGTTTCCCCTCGTTTCAAGCAACGCTGTACACAAACCTAACAATGAAGAAACAAACGTATGCAGTAACAATAAAAATCAGAAATAAAAGAATACATAGACACACAATATTGTCAAGATTTGCATTAATTTTTAGTCTTGAAATTTAAATGTTTTACAAAATGTTTCACAATAACTACTTCAAATTTAATAAAACTGTTTTACAATACTGAGAATGTAGACTTCACTGCTAAGAATACTTAAGATCATGGAACAAGTTCTGAAATTGATTTTGTTGTGTGCAATATTCCACACCCAGGATAAGTGAGTTCCAATGTCTTTTGGCTTTAGAATTTAGATTATATTTTATTTCTAGATGAAGTCATCAAAATTGAAATTCCTGTCACAACCTGTAACAATCTTTTTGATTTTATCTCCAAATTGTTTTTTTCCACAAAGCAAAAGTCAATGAATCAAGTGCATAATTCAATGTTGTTATACAAACTGAATATATGTTTCTGGCAACTAGAATGGTAGGAGAGGGGGAAACATCCTGGAAAAATTCTAGGTGAAAATGATCCAAAAAGATCTAGGCAAACTAAAAATAACTACTGTAAGGTGGTTGGTGTGAGGATGCACATCTAGCTATAGAAAACATGCCAAAGCTGACACTGGAGGTCAGCACAGTTCTGTGGCTCACCAGATCCTGTCAATTATTAAATTACTTGTGTGTTAATAGTGTTTTGCTTCATTGTAAACAATTCACTGAGTGAATATGTGTGTAGAGGGAACAGCAAAATGAATGTGCAATGCATTTTGATTCTTGTTGGCATCTCTCTACTGTAGTTCCACTTGTGCTGATGCCACATAAAAAGCACCTAATACACTCCCCTAAAGGGCATCAAATCATAGCAACCATAACATACGTATATATATATACATGGGAGCATGACACAGTCCTCAAACTTGTTGGATCCTGTCAAATCATTTGACCCATACCAGCATGGAAGAGATATCAAAAGATGATGACTATGATATACATACATACGTGCACATATATCTACATATAACATACGAGAGAAAGAGAAAGTAAATGGAATTCACAAGATTCTTTATTGAACTCTATGATCATTTTGACCCATCATGCATCAGTGCCTCATGATAGAGATTCTGAACAAATAGTTGTGGTGCATCATCCAGTGCAGATGTAGAGTGAACAGACTTTAACCTTTTAGTATTCAGATTTCCCAGTTAAATGTAGTGCTTATTTATTCCCATTGTTTTGAATTAATCCCGTATTATCTTGTAGCTGTGAGATTTCAATGATGTGATTGCATATTTTTAGAATGACAAAGCAAGGTAGGTGAGACAGGCTGGATCTGACCAGTTTGAACATAAAATGGGCAGAATATTTGGGTCAGATATGACTGGTTTGAATGCCAAAGGATTAAACAGAATACTACAAAGTGCATACCCAAATTTAAAATTATTACTTATATCTATGTATATATATATACATGTGTGTGTGTGCATATGCATGTATATGTGTGTGTGTATATATATATATATATATATATATATATATATACATATATACACACACACACACACACACACATGGGAAATAATTTGTAACATGCACACATAACAGAAAAATGATATTTAAAAATTTGGCAGATGTTACCAAACTTACATCTTCACTGCAGGTAAAGTAGAGCACAAGTTTCACTGTAGCAGTTTCAGTCATCTCAGAATCCCAGCCAGCCAAGTTGTCTTTGTTGCGAGGAAATCCATCAATAAGAAAATTATTTTTACCACTGGCTTCCATTGCCTAGCAGATTATATAAGGTTAAAATAACTATAAACATTGTCATGGTTGTTTATTGTGTTTGTTGGTTTATTCAGCAAAATTCAGTTTCAAATAAATTCTTAGCACACACACACATGTATGTATATATTAGGTTGTTTCACATGAAATGTCACATTTTCACTTACTTGTTATTTCAGTCATTTAAAATTATGTATACCTTGCATTTAATCTTGACACTTTTTCTTTCACAACAACATTGGTACACAAAATTCGTACCGACAGACCTTATGAAAATATCAACCAAACTATGTTGAGTGATTTTCTCGTATGAGTACAAACTGGGTCACTCTGCCACAGAAGCTATACAGAATATAAAGCGGGCCTCTGGTAATGGTTTTGTTAACATCAGAACTGTTCAGAGATGGTTCCAAAGCTCTCGTTCAGGTGTTGATAGCTTTGAAAATAATCCAAGGGGTAAGCCAAAATCAGTTATTCGGCATGATGGATTAAATGGTTCAGTTGAACAAAATCTGAGAACAAAAGTTCGAAAACTTTCATCAGAATGCCAAACATCTCACACAACTGTTTTTGGACAACATAAAAAATTGGAAATGTCAAGAAAATGGATAGGTTTGTTCCACATCAACTGAACGAGATTAAAAAAAAAAAACAGATGCCTTGCAGTGTGCTCCTTATTGCTTTCTTGACTGTAAAAAGACCATTTTTGTATAAAATCATTATTTGTGATGAGAAATAGATACTCTTTGACAACAGCAAGAGAACAGAACAGGACAGTGATTAGATGCAGGAGAGTCACCCAACCTACCATTGCACCCTAAAAAGTTAGTGGTCACTGTATGGTGTACAAGTGTTTATGACAAACCATGTTATATTGACAACCGTGGTTTTTTGTCACTTTAGTTACGAATTAAGTTAATGAATTCAATGGGATACACAGTCTGCAAGTCGTTGGGTTTAGCATACTATCCACAGTCAAATCGTCCAACCCATGCTAGCATGGAAAGCGGACGTTAAACGATGATGATATATATATATATATATAAAATATATATATATATAAAATATATATATATACATACACCTACATTGGTGATGTTCTCAAATCAGAGTGGTTTTGTTAACTTGCAGTGCTATGTTAACCCTTCTACTGCAGGAATCAGATATACTCACTCAAAATTTCATTACTCCTAAGTATGGAAAGCAATTTTAAACACATTATAATTCTAGGTTTTGGTAAATATTCAACATCATCAGTGGAATAACCATGAAATTTAAATTTTGCAATGAAAGGGTTAAAATTATGTGTGAAAAGTTGATGCAAGTTCAAATAAACTTCATACCTTCTTGAGTAGGGAGCAAGTGATTGACACAGGCACAATGCTGCCTTCTTTAATGTGTTTATCAATCAATGCTCCATACTGAGAATTGGAGTCATTGCGCTCAGCCCTGAGGAGATCTCCAGCAGACAAATGTCCATAATCAAAATTCTGGAAAACAAAAACAAATTCATTTCAAGTATTAGTACCGAGTTAAAAAAAAAAATCAAGACATATTATTGTCAACAACACCTGAAGATCTATTTTTTTCCATGTTGTCATAGATTGGAAGACTATCCAATGCAATAATCATGAGTCAGCTTATCTATTAAGTTACATCAGAACTTGATATAAAAACACAAGTAAAAAAAAAAGGGGGGGGGGATTGCTATGTTTTTGGTTGCCAAATCTGCTTCTTTTTCCAAAATTGCCTCAAGAGTAGTGAATGAGAAAGCTAAATGCATTTTGGTTTTTTTCTGAACCATTTTAATAGCATGTACTTGCAGCTTGTCACATGTCTGGATGAGAATTTATTGCCACTGATATAGGAAACTGAATGAAACATTCATGGATGTTACAAATAGTTGCCTGGCTGAATAATCCCAAGCCTATGCATTCAATGCTATCTATGTGGATTTTTTACACCATTTGAACTGAATATTTCATACAAAGTAGAATTTCATGGTTCTCAATAAACTACCTACCACATCATCATCATTTAATGCCCGTTTTCTACACTGACATGGGTTGGACGATTCGACAAGAGCTGGTAAGTCAGAAGACTGCACCAAGCTCTACTGTCTGCCTTGACCTGGTTTTTACAGCTGAATGCCATTCCTAATGCCAACCACTTTACAGAGTGTACTGGGTGCTTTTCGTGCGGCACCAGTAGCATTGAGGTCACTAAGTAACTTGCAAGACAAGATCCCTCGACTGAGAAAGGAATAGTTTGAGGAACAGAAATAGGTGTTTTACGGTAGAAGAGAAACATAACGAAATCAAGTGGTGAGAGATAAGATGATGAAGATGTGATGGGGGACTACATTCAAGTTACAGTTTTCAAAATAACTGAAGAATTTCCACAGGTGCAGCTAGTACAATTATTAGTATAACATACTCTCATGCTACAGTTTGTTTTCCACAGACATCTCATTCTTAATGAAAGTAAAGAATGAATACTCACTTCAACTATATTGGCACATTGTGTGCCCTTGCCGGCACCTGGTCCTCCAAGAATAAACACAACATTGAACCTGTTGGTCATTATCACAGACGACAAAGAAGACTTCTGGATGAAAGTTTTCAAAAAATATTTGAGACGACCTAAAATGGTTAAAAAAAAAAAAAAACAAAAAAAAACGATGAAGCATTTCTTGGATGACAAGTTGGCAAATCATTATTCCAATATCTTTGTCTCCCACCACCACCACCACCACTACTACTTGACCATCAGTGTCAGTTTGTTTTCATGCCCTGTTACTTAGCAGTTCAGCAAAAGACACTGACAGAATGAGTACTGGGATTGATTTGTTCAACTAAAACACTTCAAGCCACAGTCTAATGACTGAAACAAATAAAATAATATCATGATATTCTTCAACCCCAAGTCAACCTTAAGGAAAAGAGGCCCTTTGTCAAAGGTATTCCAGCCCTGACGATCCCATCTTCAGGTGCAGCTGGGATTACATGGTCTAATGTGCTTTTTGATTTTAAGATGGTGGAGTGTGACTTGAGAGAGATTAAATGGCTCCCTTCAAGGAGTGTGAGTGGTTGCACAAAGGTTGGTTCACTGCTGTCACATCAGACATTAGTGGAACATGTGTGAATCATAGCTGGCCATGCATCTTTAAAATGGTGCACCATATTCTGTTTTTTTAAATATGTAATGGCAGTACCACAGCATGACCACTGCCATTGGGTAGGAATACATAATAAAATGTCTTACAGAAATCATTAGAATACCTAAATACTTTATAAAACTACCAGTATTAAACATAATTAAAAAGGGTGCATCCATGGCCTTGAGATTATGAAGTTTGTTTTGCAATCATGTTGTTCCAGATCTGAAGCGACTGCATGGCACTTTGAGCAAGCATCTACTATACCCTCAAGTTTATGCGTGAAATTGGATAGATGTAAATGATGTGGAAGTCAGTCAGAAGAACTGTACTTATTGGATGGTAGACTTAATCTATTGTCCAATTTCACACTGCTACCTACACTTTGAACATCTTCAGGAGTTCACTCACAAGTGTTCAGAACAGGTCACTGATCAAAGGTTGCCCCATGAATAATAGTTTTTATCTATCATTCCCTCAACCTTGGAAGCCCTGTACAAAGGCCACAGGAACACTCCTCCAGATAAACCTCACCATATGCTGATAATTAGTTCCAAGATATGCAGCCTTAACATGGACCCCCCCCCCCCAAAAAAAAAAAAAACTGACATAACATGAGGAATCATTTTAAAAAAGTTATTAGCTTATGTCTGTTTTAATAAGAGGTTTGTACATATTTTCGCATGTATTTTATTTGATTTTTTTCACTTCAGTATAGGTTTTTAAGTGCATTTTTTAGGTGTTCCAATGACTGGAACAAGTAAAAGACAGAAGATTCATTCCTTAGGCAATTAGGAAGTTGTTGCTTCATTTCATCTAATTTAAATGATTGGACGCATAGCCATTGCAGGCCCCCTGAGACCAGAGATGTCCACATGAAGAAAAGAGACTACTATAATCATCATCATCTAATGTCCGTTTTCCATGCAGGGGTTGGACGGTTTGAGAAAAGCTGGCTAGCTAGAGAGTTGTCTATGCCCCAATTGTCTGTTTTGGCATGGTTTCTATGGATGGATGCCCTTCCTAATGCCAACCACTTTACAGTGTGCTGGGTGCTTTTTATAAGCCATCAGCAGTACTGCAATACACATGGCATGAGTGTATTTCATGCAGCACCAGCACAAATGCATTTTACATGGCACTGGCGCATGCACATTCTACGTGGCACTGACACCTGTAAGACAAAGTCCTCTCAGCTGAGAGAGAGACTGGGGACATGGCCATAAAGTGCATGCCTGTATGTATGGATGGCTGCAATTTTACAGTAGTAGCAATAGAAAAACAGAATGAGGATACAGCATATCTGTGGGTTAGATATTGAAGCATCTTGGTGACTTCTGTCATTAAGCTGAGAGAACTCATTTGTGTTTTAGATATGACCCAGGATATTTGTATCTGTAACAGTACACCTGCCCCAGATATGAGAGTGTTAATGCATTATGGATCTGAATTATACCATGATGAGCTTTGTGTGCTAATTTTTGAGTTGTATTTTATTAACTTAGCTTCAATGATTGATCTTCAAGCTTTGGGAGAGGAGAATTCTAAATAAGATACATATAGGCATGTCTGTGTAGTAAGAAGCTTACTTTGCAACTACATGGTTTTGGGTTCAGTCCCACTGCACAGCACCGTGGTTAGGTATCTCCAACTATAAACCCCGGATCAAACAATGCCTTGTAAGTGAATTTGGAAAACAGAAACTGTAGAACCTTGTTTCTACATACATACATACACACACACATATATATATATGTGTGTGTGTGTGTATGTAGCTCTCTCTCTTTGTGTCTATCTGTCCCCCACCCACTGCTCAACAGCCAGTGTTAGTTTGTTTACATCCTTATAACAGAGCAGTTCAGCAAAAGAGAATGATAAAATAAGTACCAGACTTCAAAAAATAAGTACTGGGGTTGATTTATTTGACAAAAAACCTTTGAGGCAGTGCCCCAGCATGGCCATTGAATAAAACAATTAAAGAAAAAAGATAAAAGTTATCATAAAGGTGAGACAAGTAAAAGAATAAAAAAAAAAAATAGCTCTTTTGTAAATGAGAAGTCATATCTTCATGATATTTGTCAGTATTAAACTAATTATGGAAATTATTAGTAATAGCAAAATACAAATGGTAAACTAGATAATTGGACCTTTGTAACAAACTAAGATAATTTCTGATTTAATCAAGATCAGTAAGTTCAAGATATTGCAAAAATATAGTAGCAGGCATGACTCAGTTAAGAAGTCTGCTTTCCAATCACATGGTTTCTGTTTTCATCCCAGAGCATGACACCTTGGATGAAAACTGTACTGAAGTCCATTGTGTAGATACATGTTTGTATGTGTGTTTTTCCTTGTCTCTTCACATTGTCATTATGTGAAGCAAATCAGTGACAGTATTTTTGTTTGTTGTAAACAATATGCCCCATAACACAGTTATGTGTAAAGACAATCATTATTATCATTGTTTTAATATCCACTTTTCTATGCTAACATGGGTCATACAGTGTAGCAAGACAGATTTTCTACATGCCTTCTTGTCACCAACCTCCAAATGTTTCCAAGTAAAATAATATTTCCCCATGGCCAGATATGTTTTTGCAGAAATTGGAAATGAATAACACTTGTTATTCAACTATCACACAAAGCCAAGACAAAGAAGCATGAACACACACACACAAATACGATGGGCTTCTTTCAGTTTCCGTCAACCAAATTCACTCACAAGGCTTTGGATGGCCTGGGCTACAGTAGAAGATACATTCACAAGGTGAAGGTACCACACAATGGGATTGAACCCAAAACCAAGTGGGTGGGGAAGCAAAGTTTTTTACCCACATGGTCATGCCTGCACCTGTATTTTGTACTTTACATATGAAACAGTTAAGTGTTTGTAACAAGAAGAGCAACTGACTATAAAATAACTCTCATCCAAACTCATAGTAATATAAGTTTGACAATGATGATGATATCAGGATCAATTTTGTTGATAGTCTTCAATGGTAGATATTATTACTGGAACAGTTTAATGACAGACATGTTAACTGCCAAGATTCTTTCTCTCTTTGTAGTTCTTTTTATTTTCATTTCAAATATCTTCAGTTATTCCTGATTTGATTCACATACCAATTTGACTATTTAATCCTCCAAATTACACATTAATCATCACTACATCTACAGAATGAGTAGTTATGAAGCTAGTATACATATAGTCATAATAATATTTTGAATGTTACGGCAAGTTGCGCACAAGAACGTGACAAACATTGTTTTATTAATCAGTGACATTCATCAATGAGTCATCATCATTATGGTATTCACTTTTGCATGCTCAAATAGGTTGGATGGAATTGGTTGAAGCAGATTTTCTATAGGTGGATGCTCTTCCTGTCACCAACTCCCACGTATTCGACTAAGGTAATATTACAAGAAATCTTTCCACAGAATATGATGTTGCCACTTATTTTCAACTATCATGTAATATCAAGGCAGGGAGATGAACATGCATGTGTGCATACACATATGCCAGCATGGAAAATGGATATTAAATGTGGATAATGAATGATAATATATCATGGGCCCTCTCTTAGTTTTTGTTGACCAAATTCATTCACATTGGATCTATAGTAGAAGGCATTTGCCTAAAGTGCCATACAGAGGGACTGAACTTAGAATCATGTTGGGAAGCAAACTTCTCATCACACAACCACTCCAGAGTAATCTATATATATATATAAAAATGAGAATGTGTGTGTGTGTGTGTGTGTGCTTCCCTAAAACTCGAGAACTACACAACCAATTTCATTCAAATTTTACACATGCTTTACTTAGGGTCCCGGTTGTGTTTTAGTAAAAAAAAATCTTTAACTTCTTGCATAGTTCCAGCCCACAGCAACATCATATCTTCTCCACTATTTAAGTATTACGTGTCAAAAGTGAAACAAAAACACTCATGTCAAATACTTTCACTTTAAAAATGAAACTATTCCACTAACTGAAACAATCACATTTCGATACTGTAGTGACAGATACTTTCACTT
>NC_068993.1:17350114-17364987 GCF_001194135.2 Octopus bimaculoides
ATTCCCAACAATTCAACTTCTCTGGTTGACATTAACACACCCACCCCCAATAGAGGGCCTTCATTCCCACATTTTAGAGCTCCATGAGCTCCATTTTTCAGGAGCAAAATCTTTTTCACAGGTTCCAGAAGACTGAAATTTTGGAATATGCGCATAAAGACCAATAGTATGGGATACATGTCTCATGATTAGAATTTCTTTAGGGTGTGTAAAGAGGGAAAGAACCCTCATGTGCAATTTTCATGAAATTTGAATCATATGTATTCCAGTTCCTTACAGAAAATATAACAGAAAAGTCTCATTCTTCAATTGCACGTAACACGGGCAACGCCAGGTATCTCTGCTAGTTAAGTATAATTCCTTCAAGACAAAGTCACAACACTATAAGTTACAGTATAAACTTATAACTGTTTCAGTTGACTAGTCATATAGGGCATGCGAAAGTTTAAAAAAGTGAACATAAGTGATCAAATAAAAAATACAATTAAATAATGAAATCTTAAATTTTCACAAAGACACAATGTTTTTCAGCTCTGGGCCAACCCAGCCTATGACTAAGAATATAGTATTTAAATTGGTTATATCCAGCTCAAATATTTTATGTTCAAACTTGTCAGATCTGGCCTCTGGCACCTACCCTACAATATTCTAAAAGTAAACAATTACATCATTGAAATCTTGAAGCTATGAGATAATTCTATGATTAATTCAAAACAATGTGAAGAAATAAGCATTACATTTGACAAAGTAATCTGGAAAGTCAGCACCAGCAGGATAAACATGAGCAAAGATGAGATTACAGAGGAAGGACTGGATATAATGGTTAGTGTAGGAAAGGTGGGGGGGGGACATACTCAAGAGTGACAAGTGGACCAGGAGTGCCTCAGTAGGGAAGGTACAATACCAGATACCTACAAAGAACAAAAGCCAGTATAATAGTGATAGACAAGAGAGAAAGAGAGTAAAAAGCATGTCTGTGGGCCAAAGCCTGGTGTGTGCCTGTGATTTAGTGCCAATTAATTGAATGGTCCTTGCCTGGATGTGATCCAAGATGCCTGTGTGCATAGCAGCTGCACCAGCCTAGATGTGGGAACAATATTCCATTATGAGCCTCATTTGAGCTTTGAAAAGAATTTCAATGATTTGTCAAATTTTTAACTCACTTTTTCTTATTAAACTTCCAGTTGTGAGAAAAACTGTAATAAATTCTTATATCTTAAAAGAAATTGTTATTTCACCATATAGGTTTGGAGATGTACCAGTTAGATTCAACCCCACTTTTTACCACATAAAAATCACAAGTTGATCATGTGTGTAAACCCAATTTTGGTGCTGTTATTCATGTGACAGTCTGGTGGCATGACTAGAACCTTCTGTGAACAAAGACTAAAAGTACAGCTCATTTGAACATGAAAACTTCAGAGTGATTCCAGTCCTTGGTGGTATTCACTCTCACCAGCTGTTTTCACAGCTACATATTCAACCTGGTACGCTAGAAGAAAAAAAAAAACACCAAGGCACAAGAATATGTATTGATGTTTAAAAATTAGACCGAAGGTTGAATTAGCCAAAGAGCTTCTGTACTTGTCATATACGTCGTTTCGTCTGAATATTCTTTTTTTTTTTTGTATTGCATAAACACTTTTTGTATTATTGTAGCAATAAATTATGTTCATATACATAATACAAGCCTTCCCACACTCACTAGAGATATGAGGCCAGTTCAGATGGGGAAAAACGCTCTATTTCACTGTGATTGAGACCTGAAGAACAGAACTGAATGTCATTCATTCTTTACTGTAAACAAAACATGGATGCCAAACAAACGAATTGATGCTGAGATTGACTCAATCTTTTCTAATCTCCTCTTTTGATAGATGTAGATATATACCTCGCTCAGAGATTTATTATTGATATAGAAATTATTCCACATGTTTCATAAGAGCTGAGTAGAAAATGTTAATTTTTCTGCACAGACACATCATCATTATCATTTCTTCCCTGCAGGCATGGGTTGGACAGCTCGACAGCATCCGATGAGCTGAAAGACAGTGTCGAGCTCCAGTGCGTGTATATTGATATTTTACGTAAAAACATGGTTTATATTCGAGGCAATGCTGTATTTTTGTTATTGAATTCGTTAGTGCTTGATTGCTCAAATATAAAACACTTCCTTATTGCATATCTCTCCTATTATTTTTAAACTTCAAACTTCATTTGTTTTCTATTTTGATAAATTCTCTCTGTTGAAAATTATATTTTTATATTTTAAATAATTTGCAATTTCAGGAAATATGTTTTTATATTAAATTTGTGTTTTCTACTCACGACTAGCTAGCGCGGACGCGCGAACTTTCGAGTAATAGATAGATAGATAGATAGAGAGACAGACATATAGCTCGCTCCGGCCAGTCATGGTATTAGCTGTCAGTGGCCAAAGAATCGACAGGCTAGCAACAGGCATGCAGGCAGACGGACAGATACTTCACTAGCAGTGAGCACTTTCACTTCTGACAGCTAATAGCATGATAGTGCCGGAAAAGCTGATATATTCAACAAAATTAAGGGCGGAGATAAAGAATACGCACACCACCCGTTTTCGGTGTAACAAAAACCCAAACCCTAAACACAGGGAGTGCGTATTCTTTACTTTCGCTAAATTAAGATGGCTTTTAAACTTGCCCAACTCCAATGCAAACTATTTTGTTTTCTCATTAATAAAGTGGCAGGTGGGAATACAACAAATTCACGATTAGGTGAGGGTGCTATTTTGAGAACATCAGCTCTTAACTAAAAGCTAATCACAATTCTGTATTTTCTTTGAGATAATGTATCTTAAACTATATTACACAGTGTGTTGTTATTCAGTCGAGTTGTGCATTTCCTAATGTGAAAAAAGACGAGATCTACATATCATTTGTAATTTAAAAAAGATTCATAAACTTCAGAAACGTTTCTACGATCTTTTAGTTTCATTTTCTTTTTTCATAGAAAATACTATAAAAGCACTTTCACTTTTATCAGACTTTGGAAACAAAGAAATGCCCCAGAAAAAAGAAAGCAATAACATTTTAAACATAACTTCGTCATTATAGTGCGACGAACTACGGCCCCTTAAGCTCAAAAAGTAAAACTTTAAATAAATAAATAAAATATCGTCACTGAACTTCTTTTGCAAGAATCTTGATGTGAAATCATGAGTTAAAAGAGATACTGTTCATTGAGAAAGTTATTCTGCGAATAAAAACACACTTCTTGTTGTAGCTCGCTGCTTTTATAGTTAATTAAGGCGAAAATAAAGAATACGTACACCCGGTGGTTAGGGTTAGTATTAGGGTTTTTGTTACGCCGAAAATGGGTGGTGCAAGTATTCTTTACCTCCTTCATCTTTACCTTCAAAGATGAAGAAATCAACTACAATCAGTGCGTGTGTTTTAACAGATACTGCAAGCTGATCACATTAGAAAAAAAATCTAAGCATTGAGCATCTCCATCAGCCCCGGTAAGACAACACAATACACACGCAAATGGTTTCTTTCTCATGTACGAGAGCACTTTCGTAAGAGATATTCTCATTTGTTGTAGTTTGTATTTATTCCATTTATGTCGAGAGAGAAAGTTATCAATCACCAACGAAGACTGAAACACATAATTGTGAAGAAACGAATTTAAAATTACTATGAAGCACTCAGTTTCTGCGCTACATTACTATCACAGCTATTTCTGCTGATTTCTTAGTATAAATAATACAATCATTTCTCGGACATAAAAGAACATCGAATAAAATATATACATATAATTAACAGTGCCTAATATGAAATTCTGGTAATTATTAAATAAATGATTTTAAATAGTGTATGTATAGCAAACCTTTAAATTGAGACTGTCGGGAAAAGCCAGTTAACATCAACTAGCTGATGATAAGTTTTGACGTCAGCATACTATCTAGTTAAACGGTGTCAAATCAAATATTTCCCTTTTTGTATATTATCCGACCTTAACACACGAAGCAATGTTTAGAGCAGTCGCGACCCGCGTGACTTTCTAAACGGCATGCCTAGCTAAATATTACCTCGAATTTTTTTTAATAGTGTGGTCCGTCTAATGATGAGCGATGAGCCATGCGCCTCGCTTCACGAAAAAGATTGCCCATGTTTGGTTTAGGGATTTGAATAAAACTACATTTTCCTTCGATTCTAACTTCCTAAATATAGTAATCCCTCACCATATCGCGGTTTATTCTTTAAGCTTATGTCAATTCGTCCGTGGTGTTGTTTTGCATTTATAATAAAATAAATATATCGAAATTATAAAAAAATAATAATAATACAGTACAGTACTGTATCTACTTCGCAGATTTTCACCTATCGCTGGCGGTGGTTAGAACACAACATCCGTGATAGTTGAGGGATTGCTGTATATTAGAAGTTTAGGATCAGAAGGATGTAATGTATGTGTGTATCCACCTCAGCACCTCTACATTCTTACAGATGGTAAGAAACTCTAGGGAGAGCTGAACAACAGAAGGCTTTCAGAGAAGAAGCTCCATTCCTACAAATATTTTCGAATTTCCCCTACCTCATCAGATGTGTATTTAAAGGCAGGAGGTATACAGATGTGAACATGAAGTTGACTTCGAGAGGGGTCATATGCTTACAAGAGTAAATTATGCAGCAATCTGAGTATAACGTACCACTTGCACTTTCGAGCTGGTCGCAAAAGGTTTTTTTCCCCTAATGTTGTGCTTTATCGTTGTTTAAAATAGGAGGGCGTGGTTACTGTATTTCATGGCGTATAAAATCACATTTAAAAAAAAAAAGCCTCAGAAAAATCATCCCTTGTTTTTGCATGCGAATTTAGGCCTCTCTTAAGCGTTAATGCACTAAAACCTTTTTTTCCTGAATCTGTACTGCTGAAATTGAGATGTTCTCGTCTGACTTTTATGCCATCAAATACGGTACATCAGATTGCACAGAATTTTATTGGGTGGAATTCTGATTTAAGCACCCTATATAACCTCCTCATAACTTTTTAATTTTTTGGAAGTTTTGCGAATTTGTGTTCTACACACGGGAATTCACACGATTATGAAAAGAAAATTTTAAAAAACTTTATCCCCTCTTCAAATTCAACTCTTTTTCGATTTTTAAAAAAATTAGAGTTCAAAATACGGACAGTCCAAACTTTTTGTTTAATACCCTTGGATGCATCATTCCATTAAATGTGTTTATGGGGAAAAAAGATTGAAAACATTAAAACATGTCACAGTGACAAAGAAACGAGGAAGGTATCAGGTGGTCATGAAATGCGCTAAAAACAACAGCTAAATCGCCCTTAAATCACACAATTTTTTTTGTTATAATCGTATGAATTCCTGTGTGTAAAACAAATTCGCAAAAATTTTCTGAAAAGTAAAAAAAAAAAAGTTATGAGGTGTTATAAGGGGTGTCTAAATCAGAATTCTGCCTTTTATTGTTAAGATGAACAGGTGTGAGTGTCTTAGATTACTTAAGACGGAATATAGAGTTAGACAATGATGTTGTTTAATATAGCATTTCCACTCCGGCAAAAGTTTTCACGTGACTTGGGCTTCTTTTATTAGTAATCTTATTAACTATCACTTTTGTAGGTGTGTTCTTCGACTACAAACTTTCGGTTTGATCAATCTTCAGCTTTCAATTTGTCTAGGACCATTGCTCCTCCGTTATCTGGTCGATCACTAGTTGTCGTTTTTATGTCTATTTACTACTACAAGCCCTTGACCATGCGCAGGTGAACTCAACTTGGAAATTTGTTTTCCTATTTTAGTGTGTGTGGTCACTAATTTAGAGTGAGTGTTCTGTGGTCTAATGCATGAAGAGTATCCGTGAGAGAATCCATTTCGGTGTCCTTTTAATAAGCGTGTATAAAGAATGTCAGAAAGGCAGTTCAATTACAACGAAACATTGTAAACTTCATCACCTACACTATTATACACAATTATTTGGGAGGTGCCTCATCTGGAACGTCAAAATCTGTGACTACTTTGCTTCCTCTCACATCCAGGATGTTGCGGTAAACGTGAGGGTCACTGCTTCCGTAGCCGAACAGAACAAAATCTTCATGTACCGGGACTTGTCAGTGAACCATTTTTTCCAACCTGTGGCGTTTGAAACGTTTGGAGGGACTGGAGCGCTGACAGCGAAGTTCTTGTCATCACTGGCGGCTCGAGGTGTTAGGTGATGCACTTGAGGGTGCTTGGCTGTTCCAACCTTTTAGCCTCACCATCGCCGGTGGTAATGCCGCAAGCGTGTAATCTTGATGTTTTTTTTCTTTCTTACTTCGCACACGTTTGTGTTTTCTTGTAATGTAGTTTAGTATTATATATTTATCATGTACATACGTGTTATGTATGCAATAAAGCATTCTTTCGTTAGGCTGGCACTCCGTCGCTTACGGCGTCGAGGGTTCCAGTTGATCCGATCAACGGAACAGCCTGCTCGGGGATATTCAGCGTGACACAGTGTGACAAGGCTGACCCTTTGAATTACAGGCACAACAGAAACAGGAAGTAAGAGAAAGTTGTGGTGAAAGAGTACAGCAGGGTTCGCCACCATCCGGAGCCTCGTGGAGCTTTTAGATGTTTTCACTCAATAAGCACTCACAACGCCCGGTCTGGGAATCGAAACCGCGATCCTATGACCGCGAGTCCGCTGCCCTAACCATTGGGCCATTGCGCCTCCACTTGTCTTTCGTTAGCAGTACAGGAAAAGTTTAAGTGTTTCTTCGGCAATTTCCGTAAAAAAATTTTATTTCTTTATTTTTTTCAGCTGGATCGCTTATATTTATGTATTTTTTGTGTGTATTATGTGTTTATGTATAAATATTCGTGTATGTAAGTACTGTATATGTATGTGCATTGTGTATGTATACACAAATATATATGTATATACACATATACATACATGCAGAGAAACACACATTTTCCTCTCTTGTTTTTCTTTTTAACTTTTGCAATTGTGTTCTCTGTTTTGTCCTATTTTCTAGTTTAATTTTGTAAAACTGTCTACTAGTGCACTTTCAAGAGTAGCCATCATATAACCGCGAACATTTCAATGACGAATAGTTTACATAGACAAATATACATACACACACATATAAACACATACACAAAAAGTACATAAACACAAGCGATTCAGAAAATAAAAAAATAAAATATTTTTACGGAGATTGCTAAAGATAGACTTTCACTTTTCATGTACGGCTATAATAAAATGGTTATATATAATCGTCCAACTATTAAGTTGACCGAGTTCTCGTAGTTACTTTTTTTCTTTTGTTTTTCAACGTTGATTTTATCTATTTAATTAAAATACAAATCCCAAACAATAATCATGATTCTTCCATAATATAAGTTTTTACAAAAGAAAGACAGGGAAAAATAAGAAAGAAAAAACAAAAACTATCTCTTCCAACCTGTGGCATTTGAGACATTTGGAGGGACTGGGCCACTAATCGCGAAGTTCTTGTCATCGTTGTCAGTTCGCCTCACCGAAGTGATAGATGAGGGCCCATGGCTTTTCCAATACTTTAGCCTTACCATCGCCCGTGGTAATGCTGCAAGCGTGCTGGCTTGCATCAGTAGGTTCTGTTGAACCTTGTGGTGTGCGACTAGTTGAAGTACTTGATGCTGCATTATTGTTTTTTTTCTTTCTCTTTTTCTCTCCCCTTCTTTTCCCCCTCATTTTTTGTCTTTCTCTTGTAAAAACTTATATCATGGTAGAATCATAACTATTGTTTAAGATTTGTATTTTAATTAAATAAATAAGATTATCCAACTAACAGCAGAACAATTTTGTATGAGTACCCAGCCTATATATACACCGTACAATATATTGAATTAGGAAGCATGCAGTCAACGGTAAAAGTTTGCAGAAAGATATCCGATATTTTCGCAAATTAGTATAGCTTACCGGAAAAGGAGTCACTAGAAAAGAAATGATTTGCAAGATATCAAACTACAAATTAATAAAAGATGCTCAAATAGGATGAATATCATTGACAATATTTTAAATCGGTTTTAATACGAAAGGTGGAGGCGCAATGGCCCAGTGGTTAGGGCAGCGGACTCGCGGTTTCGATTCCCAGACCGGGCGTTGTGAGTGTTTATTGAGCGAAAACATCTAAAGTTCCACGAGGTTCCGGCAGGGGGATGGTGGCGAACCCTGCTGTACTCTTTCACCACAACTTTCTCTCACTCTTACTTCCTGTTTCTGTTGTGCCTGTAATTCAAAGGGTCAGCCTTGTCACGCTGAATATCCCCGAGAACTACGTTAAGGGTACACGTGTCTGTGGAGTGCTCAGCCACTTGCACGTTGATTTCACGAGCAGGCTGTTCCGTTGATCGAATCAACTGGAGCCCTCAACTACAACAATATGAAAAGGCACTCTCTGCGCCCCTGTAAAAACTACTTAAATATTTATAATAGCATAGATACTTACTTAGTGTCATTTATCTTCTGATTCCTCACATTTTGTCCCTGAAAGCGAACAACCTTATATTTTTGAAGAACAGTACTGATTCAGTGAAAATTGCAGAAGAATGCAAATTTGACAATTATAGACTTGCTTATGTTTGTTACGGATCTATTAAATATGTTCAAAGCAATCTCATTGTTATTGGTGGAATCCAGTTGCCTCAAACATTTTTAGAAAAGAATATCAATATCTGCTACTGCAATATTTAATTAAGGTAGGGGTCGGGGAACTTTTTTAACCAATTGCCCCAAAATATATTTATTTACGCCGACGTTACCCCCTTGATTTAAAAGGAAAAAAATCATAGGTTCTTTGAATTAAAAAGGTTTATTGAGAATACAGTTAAATATAAAAAGAACAAAACAAATGCGATAAAATAAATTAATATTCTCATTATGATATTCTGTACCTAATTAATTGTTAGTATCTTTAGATAATTTGTTTTCTGATATCTTTGTTTTATACATTAGAGATTAGAATGTGTGTGAAAAGAAAAGCATTCCGAAATTTAATTTTTTCTTTGTCAGTAATTTCTCCTCTCCTTGAAACTCTAACCCTTAACCCTCTATTCTTACTCTAAGCCCTAAATATCAAGTTCATGTATTTAGTGTTTGACATGGCAAACATTAAAAAACCTATAAAAATATATTCAGTTTTACCCCATCGAAGTACACTTGCACTTTTTGACCTACAAAACACCTACTTATGTTACAATAAGTACTTTCACTTACTTGGGACCTGGAAACGAAGAAGTGCCTTCATTCCTTGTGAAAAGTAAGTCACTACAAATAGTAAACAAAAAATGCTCACATTTGTTCAATAGTTTTTGGAAGGGAAGAAAACAGTTATTTATATGTCTATCTATCTGACTGTCTGTCTAATTACCTACCTACACACACACACACACACACACACACACACACACACACACACACACACACACACACACACACACACACACACACACAGGTGCAAACAAAGCTCTGCAGCACTTAGGGCATTTTTTTACTATAGCCTTGGACTGATCAAAGCCTTGGCAGTGGATTTAGTAAAGGGAAACTTAAAGAAGCCCATCATACATATCATCATCATCAATCAACATCTGCTTTCCATGTTGGCATGAGTTGGATGGTTTGACAGGATCCAGTGAGCCATAGGGCTGCTTCATGTTCCAAGGTCAGCTTTGGCCTGGTTTCTACTGTTAGATGCTCTTTCTAATGCCAACCACTTTACAATGTGTACTAGGTGCTTTTTTTCATGCTAATGACAAAGAATGGAGTTAACAAATCATTTTAATACTTCATTTACAATTGTTTCATCACTACTCAATATAATCAATCTTACTTAATGCTGTAATCCTACCAGCAACTTTTAATTAGCTTGTATGTGCTATGTAGGATTCCTTTTATTATACATGAACATTTCCTAAGAACAATTCCTTAGAATTCTGTAAAGAATAATATGCATATTATTTTTATGGACTTCTGAGGAATCATGTTCCACATGCATTATAAACAAAATCTTACATAATGCATGAAAATTAATCAATAGTTGCTGGATTGGTTACAGCATTATGTAAGATTGATTATATTGAATATTGATGAAACAAATGTAAATGAAAAATTAAAATGATTTAACTTCATTTTTTATACTTGATATGAAAGTATGTATATATGTACATATGCATGTATCTATATATATATATATATATATACACATATATGTATATATATACACATGCATACATATATACATAAATACATATGTACTTTCTCACATATGTATATACATGTGTATATATGTACATATTCCTACCTCTATTTACTTATCTGCACACATATGTTTATATTTACTTAAGCTTTTTACTTGACAAAATAGTTTTAATGTTGAAACTAAGAAAAAATATATTTACTTAAATAAATGAAAATATTTCCACAATATCTGTTCATACATGTAGGTAGATGTAGTTACATATATTTGCTATAAGCTGTTCAGCAAAGTTTTATTGATTGCCATCAGCTTTTATGCTGAGAATACTCTATGCTTTTATATAAAGAAAAGCTGATAATGAAGTTTATAAAAAAGTGTTCGTTAAAGTTTCATGCAATTATGACAGACTCTACAATGAGTGACAGGGAATGTTAGAGACATGAAAGCAAATATATAACAATGCATATAGGAAAAATGTAGAAAATAATCAATACTGTAAAAAAAAAACAATATGGCAGGGTTTTGATGAAGGTGATTGTTATTGATTACTTATAGAACTATATTTCCTTTGAGAGGCTTTAAATAGTAGAGAGATGTCTCAATTAAAATGTAAGTAACAAAAGATATATATTGTACACATCTTTCCTGTCGTTAGCTATTAAGGTATGATGTATGAATGCTTTCTTAGTGATAAACATGCAAAAAGGTAGTTCTTATTTAGTAAAGGGCAGAAGAGAAAAAGTTAAGTGAAAAATACATTGCTTTATCATATTCGATTCATTAATTTTCAGATCAATTCTGTTGTAGTTTTTATAAGATTTTTTAAATAGGTTATTGGGCCACTAATAAAGGATTTACATTCATATAGAGTGAGTCAAGGGCAAATCAGATTTGTGGAGCTTATCCCCGATCAGGATATTGATTTCAGTCAGAGATTGTTAATAGGAATAATTGAAGTGTAATAGTTCAATCAGAAATCAATTCTGCATTATAAAATTAGGTTTGTGGCTACTTTCTGTCATCATAGGGTTCTTAAACTAAAAGGGACATGTCCTCTCACCCTTCATGGATTTTGGGTCACTAAAAAAGAGTTCTCATAACATTTAGCTATAGCCAAAAATTGTAGGAATAAAGAATAATGTCAAACCTCTGGAATACTTGCCATGTACATATTTTTACTGCAGCTGTTGAATTTCATTGGCTCAGAATGAACATTTTGCAAACAACATTAAGTACACCAATCTTTAGCTTAATTGTTCATAAGGAACATTAACCACCGCCACCACCACTACCACTGTCATCATCATCATCATGTCTGTCTTCCATGCTGGCACACGTTGGACAGTTTGACAGAGAGTTGGCACACCAAAGGACTGCACCAAGCTCCACTGTCTGCTTGGCATGGTTTTTTTTTATGGCTGGATACCCTTCCTAATGCCAACCACTTTACAGAGTGGACTTGGTGTTTTTTACATGGCACCAGCACCAGCAAGGTCTGCTTTGGCATGGTTTTTAAGGCTGGATGCTCTTCCTAATGCCAACTTAACATTGAACTTGTGGGTGTATCTTGGAATAGGGTAAATTTTGTAAGGGTTGACTTACACTATATTGGCAGAACTGCTGTTGGTTTGCTCCAAGTCAGCTCTTAACGAGCAGAACTTAGAACAAAAACAGTCTAGCTGTCGCAAACACATCTTCTTGGGGTAGGGATGGGAGCAGAGTGCATCTAGGACTACATTACCCAGATTTGTTCTTCCTATCTTCTTCAGACAGTAGAGTGCTAGTTGAGTGAAATTTGGCTGCTATTTCTAGCAGGTAGAGCACCTATGTATTGGCAAAGATTTCAGCACGTACAACCAAATAACTTATGAAAGACATCAGTAAAATCATAACTCATTTAAACGTTTATAAACATGGTCTTCATCAAACATGATATATCACATTTTTGATCTTATATAACACGTTTGGTCTTAATTTAATCAACCATGAAATATATAGTTTTTATCAAATAAAACAAAACAAATATTCTAATTTGAGTTTCCTTAATCTGGATAAAAGCTAAAACTCAAAACTACAACACTTCAACTGAGGTGCACAATTGCCATTAAGTATTAGACATTAACATATTTTGAGCAAGTTAGAGCTTGTGTAAGATTAAAATACCAGAAATTTTATACTGGCAAAAAATATCTTACAGCATTCATTTTTCATAAAGGTACACCCCGCCTACACACAAGCACATCTACTCATGCCACCCTACCCTGACGTGTGTGTGTGTATCTTGTGTATATATATATACACTCACATGCACACATACACATACATACATACATGCATGCATACATTCATACATACATACATACATACACGTGTGTGTGTGTGTGTGTGTGATCATCATCATTATCATCATCATTTAACATCCATTTTCCATACTGATATGAGTTAGATGGTTTGACAGGATCCAACAAGCTGCTGGACTGTGTTGAGCTCCAGTGTCAGCTTTAACATGGTTTCTATGAATGGATGCCCTTCCTAATGCCAAGCACCTTACAGAGTGTAGGTTATTTTACTGAAGCTGGAAAAACTTCACAAACTGTTACTCAGAGTTTCGCATTACCATTCATCAAATGGTTGTGCATATTCAGAACAATATAATACTTTATTGTATTGTTTAGACTATTGTATTGCTCTGAAATATCCCTATCATATCATCAATCATACAAAATCAGAGGACAAGATATGCTGGTTACTACTATCGAGACAAAGATGAATTAGTAAGAAGGCACCTTTTGTGGATCCTGAATCATGGGAATTCTCATGTCAGATGACTCAGAATGTCATGCATTGATCAGTTTTCTTGTGATGTTAAGCTACAAATAGAAGACTGCAAAGATGGCATGGAAAACAGAAACACTTGGAGAGAAAAAGTGGTTTTTATCTGGGTAACCCACCTGAAATGATAAATGGAAATTTGAATTTGAATTAAAGGAATTATGAAGAAAACAATGCAAAGAATTCATGTATTTAAATATTATTTTGGTTTACTTTTTATGAAGTTCTTAAAATTTCTAGTCTGTTGTAATCATGTACAGAACTACTACATTCTTTTTAGCAACCATCAGCATGATATAGCCTTAGATTTATTAATTTAACATTGTATGAAGTGAGACATTTCTTGTAGATGGAAAATAATTACAGTTTGGAAGAAACTCATGAAAAGTGGGTTTTTTAAAAATTATTTTTTCCTTCATAGAGCATTGGTAGTTAAGAAATTGAATGAAAAAATAATGCTCTTACTGTAAACTAGTATTATTTTATCATTAACCTTCTGGCATTCAGATTTCTTTGGACAAGTGTATTGCTTATTTATTCACATTGTTTTGAATTATTCATGCATTATCATGTAGATTCAAAATTTCAATAGTGTGTTTGCATATTTTTAGATTGACATTGTAGGGTAAGTATGAGAGATTGGATCTGCTCAGTTTTAACATAAAACAGGTTGAATATTTGTGCCAGATGTGGCTGGATTAAGCACTAAAGGGTTAAGTACAGTGGATTGGCAGAACTACTGAAGTGTCAGAAAAAATGCGCAGTAGCTTTCATTCAGGGCTTCTACATTCTGAGTTCAAAAATATCTGAGGTCAACTTTGCCTTTTGTCCTTATGGGGGTTGATAAAACAAACTACCGGTCAAGTACTGGGTTAATTTAATCAACTAAAACCCCTCCTTCAAAACTGCTGGCCTTGTGCCTAAAATCTGAAGCAGTATTACATTACCAATATCTAAGTTTAATACCTGTCAGAACAAGAATGTAAGAAATTCTAGATTTATTTATTTACTTCTTTATCCATCTTGAACTGACTGAATAACAAATAAATAAACAAATATGCAAAATTTAATAAGTACAAGTGTACCTCTGATTTTCTGGCAATTGATGATCCAGCATCTCTTTTAACCTGGTCATAATTATGAATTCCTAAACATGAATTTTTAATGACCAGTCAGACTAGTTAATTCAGGTTAGGAGGTTAGCATGTAGCATTAGTTTTAATTTTAAATATTTATTTCTTCATATTAATGAAGTTGAGCTTTACCGAGAGTGTGAGAGTCAGCACCTTCATATGCTTGTAGAGAATTATTAGTTAGTCTGGCAAAACAAATAATTTGACATGGATCTAGAGCCAACGGCGGTTGAAAAGTGGTTTACCTACACTAATTACAACTTCTAATATGGCCACAAGACTACAAAATAGTGGTGGAAAAAAAATGGAATTAGATCAAGGTCAGTACTTAAAATATATTACATTGTGAATTAACAATAGCATCATGAGTTAAAAAGTTCTCATAGTGACTTGTTTGATGAGTTTCTAATGATGCGATAAAAGAGCAACTGTAAATTTCTAGCTATATGTATATGTATGTGTGTGTATATGTTTGTGTGTCTGTGTTTGTCCCCCCAACATCGATTGACAACCGATGCTGGTGTGTTTATGTCCCCGTAACTTAGCGGTTCGGCAAAAGAGACCGATAGAATAAGTACTAGGCTTACAAAGAATAAGTCGTGGGGTCGATTTGCTCGACTAAAGGTGGTGCTCCAGCATGGCCACAGTCAAATGACTGAAGCAAGTAAAAGAGTATATATC
>NC_068993.1:17364997-17369140 GCF_001194135.2 Octopus bimaculoides
AAGTGTCTTCTACTATAGCCACTTGTGAGTGGATTTGGTAGACGGAAACTGAAAGAAGCCCGTTGTATATATGTGTATATGTATGTGTGTGTATATGTTTGTGTGTCTGTGTTTGTCCCCCCAACATCGATTGACAACCGATGCTGGTGTGTTTATGTCCCCGTAACTTAGCGGTTCGGCAAAAGAGACCGATAGAATAAGTACTAGGCTTACAAAGAATAAGTCGTGGGGTCGATTTGCTCGACTAAAGGTGGTGCTCCAGCATGGCCACAGTCAAATGACTGAAGCAAGTAAAAGAGTATATATCTATATATATATATATATTGATATCTTATATATAAATGGCAATTTTTGTATGTCTGTCTGTGACCATCTTGCTGCTCAAACCAGGGAACCAATCTTCAGCAAATTTTGTGTACGTGTTAAACTAACATCCAGTTCAATTATAGGCTAATTGAATTTCAATAAAAATTGACAATGGGCCGACTACGGGGGGGTTGGGCTATTACATGATAAAATGAGAGGGGTACAAAAGTGTTAGGTTCATGGAAATGTGACATAATGAGTGTGACTGACATCAGGGAAGGGGATGAGAAGGAAGAAATAGACACACAGGGAATGTGAGAGACAGACAGAAAGAACAGCAGTCAAGGACACTTCCATATATATAAAAGAGAGTTTGTATGTGTATGTGCATGTGTGCCTATCTCCCTTATCCATTTGAAAACTACTGAGTTGCTGATTTTGATGTATGGGGTATCAAAAGGTTCAGTAATCTTATGACTATCAAATAAACTTTATTTTTATTTACATATTTGCATTACAACAATTTACATTATAACCTTTTCTATAAGTCAACTATAAAAAACATTTTATACTACAACAACGACGATGACAACGTCACATTTTCTATATGAGTGTGTACCTTAAAAGACATCCATTTCTCTATATGATGACGAAATACAGTCACTCCTTCTCTCTCTCACACGCACATGTACACATATATACAAAAAAGATGTATGCATATTATGTATGTGTATATATGAAAGATGTGTGTGTGTGAGACAGAGAGAGAGAGAAAGAGAGATCAAGTGAGTGCCACTTACACATACATGACAATACACACCTTCACTCACTCACTCTCTCTCTCTTTCATGCACACTCGCACGCATGAATACACACGCACACATGTCAATTTCATATACACGAACATATATCTTTCACTTTCTCCTTGCTTTCACTTTCTCCTCACTTTCACTTTCTCCTCGCTTTCACTTTCTCCTCGCTTTCACTTTCTGCTCTCACTTCAAAGCAAATACCACGGTTTCACTTTCTCTTCTCTTTCAATTTCTGCTCTCTTCAAAGTATTAAGAAATAAAAAATTTTTCATGGAAATTAATGAACAATCATATGATCGCATATGATCGACCATATGATCGTGTTGGCAACTTTCCTACTTCAAACAAAAGAATACCATAAAAGAACTTCCTTTGGCACACGCACACCCACACATGCACACACACACACACACACACACACACATCAGTGGGCTGCTTTCACTCTCTGATCGTCACCAAGGTAAGGGAATCAAAAAATATATTCATTATGAGCTAAACCTGGCAGGGTTACTGAGTGACTTTGCAAGACAGAGTCTTTGAGAGGGGAGGGGGCATTGGAGGAGGTTATCTTGTGTCAGATGATGAAAGACTAGAGTGTGGCAGAGGGGCAGAAACAGATGGCTTGCTGTAGAGACGGTCCATGGATACCCAGCCAGAGAGAAGGAGACAGAGGGATGTAGTTTAGTTTGTTGGGGTAGGGTGTGTGAAAGTTTTATTGTTACGTGTGGGTGAGACACAACGCTTCGAGAACTTAGGTTCACTGATGTGGGTGGGTCTTCTCTAGAACCTCATATTGCCAGACATCTCAGTCCAGTGTTATTTTCTCTGTGATCAGACCTCACCACTTCATCCCATATCTTCCTGAGCCTCCCTCTTCCACAGGTGCCATCCACTTACAATGACTGGCACTTCTTTATACAGCTGTCTTCATTCATACACATCACATGTTCAAACCAATGTAGTCTCCTCTATTGCATGCTGCATTTGATTCTTCTTATGCTCAGCTTTTCTCTGAACACATTTGTGCTTTGTTGTTCATGCACATTGGTGCTGCACATCCAGTAGAAAATACTGCCTTCGTTTCTCATTGAACACTATACTCGGCTTGCGAAGACCTGTTGTGGCAAGCGAAAGCGAAATCGGGATGGCACCTGTACCCATGGCTGCCTTCCTGGCACTTGTGCCGGTGCCTCGTGTAAAGACATTCGAGCGAGATCGTTGCCAGTGCCACTGGACTGGCTCCTGTGCAGGTGGCACGTAATATACACCATTTTGAGCGTGGCTGTTGCCAGCACCACCTGACTAGCCTTCGTGCCAGTGGCACGTAAAAGCACCCACTACACTCTCTGAGTGGTTGGCGTTAGGAAGGGCATCCAGCTGTAGAAACTCTGCCAAATCAGATTGGAGCCTGGTGTAGCCATCTGGTTCACCAGTCCTCAGTCAAATTGTCCAACCTATGCTAGCATGGAAAGCGGACATTAAACGATGATGATGATGATATATACATGTATGTATGTATATATGTATGTATATATATATATATATATATATATATATATATATATATGCTGAAGAGTTACAGTGACTCAAGGGTTAATAAAATACTCAGCTTTATGTGTTGAGTTTTATTTCCCCTATTAGTAAAGCTGTATATATCTATATCTATCTATCTGTCTGTCTGCCTGTCTGTTTGTCTGTCTGTCTGCTTGCCTGCCTGCCTGTCTGCCTGCCTGTCTGTCTGTCTATCTGTCTGTCTGTCTGTCTGTCTGCTATCTATCTATCTATCTATCTATCTATCTATCTATCTATTTATCTATCTATCTATCTATCTATCTATCTATCTCTATATATATATGCATATATATAAAAATATATATCATCATCATCTTCATCCCAGGCAGAAGCCTGCATGAGACTTCTATGACTGTTTTGGCAGGATTTTTACAGCTGGATGCCCTTCCCAACACCAACTTCCCAGTAGAGTTATGTATATATATATATATATATATATATAAGATAACTATCCAAATGGTCACCCAATGGATTTGAACCTGGATCCACATGATTACAAAGTAAACTTCTTAAGCACATACCCATGCTTGCAGCCATATACTTTATATAAAGAACTTGACAAGGAGAGCTTTGTTTTATTGACCACGGAGGCATGAAATGCTTCCGTGGTCAATAAAATAAGATTAACCTCAGTGAATTTAAACTCAAAACATAAAAAGATGAAAATAAACATTAGAAAGGTATATTGTTTGTTGGCTCTACTCATTTTGCCAATCCGCTTATGTTAAGTATAACTTTTTCTTTCTCAAAAGTAATTATAAATGTTTGTCCCAGATAATGTGAGTTGAATAGTTCTATAAAAATTGCGTTTTCTAATCACTCACCTGTGAAATGAGAGCATGACTTATTTTTTATGGGGTTCAATGAATATTGAGACAAGTAGGTTAGGATGACTAATGTGTTTAGTCTTTTAATTATCTCACCTGTCTTACTAATACACTGTGTAACTCAGTATTTGTCCTTGGGTAGCAACTGTCATTTCCTATTTGTTTACTCTTGGAAAGTGTGAAATATGGCTAATATTTCTTTCAAACTTTGCTTTTGTTACATTTATTCAAACTCTAAAGAATCACTCTCAACACATGGCTATGATGCTCCCCCATTACTCTTGCTCATGATCAGAGATGTATATATTGTCAGCCACTAAGCTACATGCTCAACTGGCGAAGGTCAAGCTACTGACAAGCAAATCTGTGGTATTCATCATCATCATCATCATTGTTTAACGTCCGCTTTCCATGCTAGCATGGGTTGGACGATTTGACTGAGGACTGGTGAAACCTGATGGCTACACCAGGCTCCAATCTGATTTGGCAGAGTTTCTACAGCTAGATGCCCTTCCTAACGCCAACCACTCGGAGAGTATAGTGGGTGCTTTTACGTGTCACCCACACGAAGGCCAGTCAGGCGGTACTGGCAACGGCCACACTCAAAATGGTGTATTTTACATGCC
>NC_068993.1:17372605-17375082 GCF_001194135.2 Octopus bimaculoides
TATATATATATATATATATATATATATATATATGTATAGATTATAAGGTTTATTTGACCTATGTAACCTGTCCAAGCTTGTATTTAGGTGATTCTTCTTATTGTTTATAAATTCATTCATGTTGTTTGTATTTAGAAGCCTTCTAGCTATCTCTCAGTCAGTGTAGGCAATGTAATATTCCTCAATAGTTCGTGTCTGAGCAAGTTGTCATAAACTTCTTGGAACATTTCTATAATGAAAAGATTTTATTCTTGGCAAAGTGAAAATGATAACAAGGCATCTAGAATCAGCATGGCTTCATGGCCATTCTATTCTATTGTTTCCGTACATATAACCATACATACTGAAAAAAGGTAAATGACATTATTAGTATATTATGTCATGTGACTAAGATTAGATGCAGAGCTTGTTATACGTGTGTTTAGATGCAGATGTATACACACACACACGCACATGCATATACACATATGAGGGAATACTGAAAAGTTCCTGGCTTTGGGTAAAAGAAAGTATGGGAGGATGAGGTAATTATGATTTTATTCAATATGATCCCCTTTCAGATTCACACACTTATTACACCAGTCCTTCAATTTTTCTAAACTCTGTAAAAGAACTCTGATGGTTGGGACTCCAGCCAGGCCTTTCACAATACCCTTAAAGACAGAAACTTTTCAGCAGCCTTTTGTAAGAAAGAGCTGGCCATCACTTGTGAACAGGTATGACTTAGGAGCATGTGCCATGATTTCATCAATTATTTTTGGTGCCTATGTTGTCATGAGCAGACATGGTCACAGTTTTGACTCTCTCAGTCTTTGACCCAGCAGCAAGTCCAGGATGTGCCAGCTTGAAGGAGAGAGAGAGAGAGAGAGAGAGAGAGAGAGAGAGAGAGAGAGAGAGAGAGCTGCACCAGGGCTTTGCTGTGACTCATTTTCAGACAAATAGACTGGAACAATGTGAAATGAAGTGCCTTGCTCAAGCACACAGTGAAACACTCAGTCCAGAAATTGAACCCATGACTGACACAAATAGGTACAGAGAGAGAGAGAGAGAGAGAGAGAGAGAGAGAGAGAGAGAGAGAGAGGCTCCATACATCTCTTTTGATCCCTTGCCCCTACCACTTCTCTAATACCTTCTTATCTATCAGTCATCAGTATCAATCATATCATTCATTTACACTTTCCCCTCACACACACACACACAGAGGTCCAGACATGGCTATGTGGTTGAGAAGGTTGCTGTTCCCAACCAAATGATTTCAGGTCCCACTTCTTGGCAGTTTAAGCAACTTCGATTACCCTAGGTCAATAAAAGTCTTTTGATTGGATTTGGTGGATGGGAACTCAAAGAAGCCTGATGCATGCTTGGTTACCAAATGTGTGGTCTTGGACTCAGTTTTACTGTGCTGCACTTTGGACAGTGGACAAGTAACTTCTACTATAGCCCCAAGAGTCATCGAAACTTTGTGAGTGGATTTGGCAGATGGAAACTGAAAGAATCCCATTGTGTATATATGTGTATGTGTGTCTGTATCTATTTTATATATATATATAAATATATATATATATATATATATGGCTGTAAATGAGCATGATCAGCATACAAGTGATGTTCATTTCCAGTCTTCCACAAAAAACATTCCTGGTCAAGGAGAAATATTATTTTGCCTGCAAAGCCAGTGAGTATTGGTGAGAGGAATGGCATCCAGGTGTTGAAAATTTGTCTCAATGAATTCTATCTAACCCATTCAAGCATGGAAAAGTGGATGTTAAAATGATGATGATGTGACAATGATAAGTGTGTGTGTGTATGAGAGAGAGAAAAGGAAGGAGAGAGAAAGAGAGAAAGAGAGATAGATAGATAGAGAGAGAGATTGTGTGTGTCAACATCATACAGTCAGTGCCATTTGTTTCCAGTCTACTGTGAAGACATGTCCAGCCATGATGAAATGATATTTTGTTGCTTGGAAACAAGTAAGGGTTGACAATAAGATAGGCATCTGACCATAGAAAATAAATTAAACTTCAATGAATTGTGTGTGATTCATGCAAGCAAAGGAAAATGGATGTTAAAATGATGAAAATGAAGATGATGGTATATATAAGATGGCCTTCTAACAATATCCATGCTTCCATTTACCAATTCCACTCACAAGGATTGGCCCTGGACTATAGTGGATGACTGTTGCCCTAGTTGCTGTGGAATGGATATATAAGGGAGTACTGAACAGTTCCTGGTTTTAAGGGTGTCACAAAAGGTCTGGCTAGAGGCCCAACCTTCCAAGTTCTTTTACAAGGCATAGAAAAACTGAAGGACCACTGCAATAAGTGTGTGAATTTGAGAGGGAAATATGTTAAATAAAATCATATATAACTGATTCTTCTGTATTTTCTTTTACCCAAAGGCAGGAACATTTCGGCACCACTCTCGTATATGTATGTATGTATGTGTATACATACATACATACATACATACATATA
>NC_068993.1:17375118-17377618 GCF_001194135.2 Octopus bimaculoides
ATTAAAAAAGGAAAATACACACACTTTACATAGTTTTAATATAATTTTTAATATATCGACCGGTTTCATGATATGGTTTACTTATTTGAATATATATTTTCTTAAGAAGAAATTTTTGTCCATGTTGTGTGTGATGATATTTACGAGTGAATGACTTCACAAGTAGAAAAACAAGGGAAGGTAATTGGTTATCATTATTATTATTATTGTTGTGGGCAAGGGAGATAACTGTTCAGCTTTTGGTAAAGGGAGGGGAATATTTATATACACACACAAAAACAAAAAAAGGCTTTCGAAAAACTTGTTTAGTGAGGGGATTTATGTACAGTGATGTAATCGTGAATTGAAATATGTATATATATATATATATATAAAAGACAAAGTATAAATAATGTTCATTACATATTTTTCTTTTATTAGAGTAAATTTGGCCTACAGCTGTTTCCACTAATCATTCTAGGTATGTTACTGATAGGTTTACTCCGTTGGTCTATTGATCACCCAAGAAAAATTAATGCTACTTTCGTCAGAGCCATTTCTGGTTGTAACAAAGCAGGCCATTATTTATACTTTTTATCTATCACTCTGTGCAAAAACCAGTTTGACTGGAGCTTAATCATGGATCTAGAGTATAGAACTGTGATGAACTATAACCTTGGACCCTGTCATAAAAATACTTGAAGTTTTTCAGTAATCTGAACAATACTGTTAGCCTGGTTTGCCAACAGAGAGCTTATGAAGCATTTTGCCTGGATTGATAATCCCTCACTATTAGCTCTGTTATACACACACACACATATATATATATAATTTTATCCCCTTCATACATATGTTGATGATTTATAGAATCAGTTACAATATTATGTAGAAATCCTGGAGGCTTTATCCTCACACAGTGGCATTGCATGTAACAAAACCATTCACAAGACTTTACCATGAGTTGAGCTTAAGGTGGAAGACACTTCCTTATTCAATAGAATTGAATGTGGTTCCTCACTTCTTAACCATTCAGTCATGCAAGCTTCTATATGTATGGATACGCACACAAACATTAACACAGAAGTGAGAGAAGGGAGAGATGGAGAGAGAGAGAGAGAGAGAGAGAAGGAGAGAGATGGGTAGAGAGAGAGAGAGGTGGGGAGAAAGGATAAAAGTTAGACAAATAGCTGAAAGAATTCCAGGATTCTGTTAAATTTCTTCCAACCACTTTAAGTTTTGTCAAATTTTCATCAGATTATTTTTAAAATTAGTATGTTTCTGTTTGTTTATGACCCCACTACTACTTGTACTTGACAACCAGTGTTGGTTTGTTTACGTTCCTGTGATTCGGCAATAGTTACTGATAGAATATGCAGCAGGCTTAAAATTAAAAAAAAAAAAAAAGTACTGAGATTGATTCATTCTACTAAAAAATTTTCAAGGCGGTGCCCCAGCATGGCAGCTATCCAAATAAAGATAAAAAATAAATAAAAAAGTTACAAACAGAAAAATTTAGCCTATTCTACTCTACATTGGTACAAGCGAGGCTGCGTGGTAAGAAGTTTGCTTCTCAATCCGATGGTTTTGAGTACAGTCTCACTGCATAATATCTTCTCTACAGCCCCAGTCCGTGAGTGGATTTGGTTGATGGAAACTCAAAGAAGCCCGGCTTATATATACATATTTGTGTGTGCTTGTCACCGCTTGGTTTGTTTACGTTCTTGTAACTTAGCGATGCAGCAAAAGACATCGATCGAATAAATACCAGTCTTTTGAAAGAAAAACAAACCCAAAGTACCGGATCAATTATTCGACTAAAACCCTCGAAGGCGATGCTCTAGCATTGTCCGCAGTCCATATATACACGTTTGTGTGTGCTTGTCACCGCTTGGTTTATTTACGTCCCTGTAACTTATCGATGCAGCAAGAGACACCGATCGAATAAATACCAGTCTTTTGAAAGAAAAACAAACCCGAAGTACCCGATCAATTATTCGACTAAAACCCTCGAAGGCGATGCCCCGGCATTGTCCGCAGTCCATCGACTGAAAACAAGTACCAGATACTCATCACCTTCCCCCTTCACCACCACTGCAAACTAATTTATTCTCCTCTGGGAACTTGTAACAATAACAAATAAGATTCCTGACAACGACGCATGCGCACAATAACCACTTGTGTATGAGCGGCATTTATGTTTTGACTGCGGTAAGTTGGACAACATTTTTTGCCAAAATATAAAGCAATCATTTAAGCCGTTTCTTCTTCTTCATGTAATTTCACTAGGACATATCTTACTTTCGTTCCTATTCCTTTACTTGTTTCTATTCTGTATCATATCTTTGTTTGATTACGTACAACGTTATAGAGTTCGGCTGATAAATGTTATTGTAGTTTTCTTTCCGTTTGTGTCTCACACGTCATTTGTTTTGAAGATCGTTAGTTTTTCTTTTCCAAGACTTCTTAAACAGTTGTCTTCTAAAAAGAATCCATATATTTGTTTATCGTTTATATAAATACA
>NC_068993.1:17378731-17393185 GCF_001194135.2 Octopus bimaculoides
TGTGTGTGTGTGTGTATATATATATATATATATATATATATATATATATAAATATATATATATATGTGTGTATATACACACATATGTACATACATATGTATATAGGTATGTATATATGGGTACAGGACGTCATATCATTGGTCGGTTTATATATCACCCACTCTTGATATCAACAGCTCCTATATATTATGTGGCTAAATGAGTAACTGTCATGCCTTTAGTTTAAAAGTGGTCAACAAGGTTTAGTTACCGAAACATCTAGATGTTCCTGGAGGAAACTTGGAGTAAATATTCCACAGTTTATTAAATTTCATGTGATATAATTGAGGCTCGTTATTCCTGTTTGTTTAATTAACAAAGACATAAAGTCATAGTACATCTTCCTGTCAGGTGCACTTTCAGTAATAAAATATCTTTCCCAGATTGTATTGCCTAGCGAGAGTTGGTGATAGGAAGATCATCCAGCTGTAGAAAAATGTGCCTCAGAAAATGCCATGTGATCTATGCAAGCAGGGAAAAGTAGACATTAAATGATGATGATGAAGGTCTTACAGGAGTTGTGGTGCTGGGTAAGAATCATCTAGTTTGTTGGAGTAGCTGGTGTCTTTTTAAGTGTTATAGGGAAGTGGGAGACCCTGGAAGATATGGGATGAAGTGCTGAAGGCCAATCTCAAGACACTGAGCCTTGCGAGGGAGATGAATAAGGACTGAGATGTCTGGTGTGTTGCTGTACTCAAGAAGACCCTCCTGTCATAGCAGAATTGATAAGGGTGCTGGTGCCACATAAAAAAAAAGTACCCAATATACTCTGTGGAGTGGTTGGTGTTAGGAAGGGTATCCAGCTGTAGAAACCATGTCAGAACAGACAATGGAGCCTGCTGTGGCTCCTGGCTTTACCAGCTCTGGTCAAGTCATCCACTCCATGCCAGCATGGGAAACGGACATTAAATGTTGGTGATGATGATGATGTCTGAAATGCTACAGTGAAGCTTTGAGTGAGCCATTTAGAGGACTTGAACCATAAGGTTTTGTGAAAAGACATGTCAAAAAGCATGGTTTCTGTCACATCCTTAGCTGTTTCTGATGGCTCCAAGTAAAGCACATATACTGGTCATTTCAGCGCATGGTGACAGTCTAATTGAGGCATGTTTGTTCTTTTCCCTATTCATCTATCTTTTTAGAAGAAAAGCACATGCTCAAAACATTAAAGGCTTCTTGCAGTTTTCCTGAGTGTCAACCTAATACACCCTGTTTGTTTTTTACTTAGTCATGTTTTTTTATTTTTGTACCACCTGATATGGATGTGTGAGGCTATCTCATGTACGTATGTGTATATGAGGCTGTTAAAAATCAATGTTGAAAATCAAAGTTATGAAAATGAATCAGGTTACGTTATGTGAATGTATCCTCTTTTCATTCCTCTGAGAAGAATGAAGTAAGATGTCCTCAATGCAGGACACTATGTATGTGCATGCGTGCATTTGAATGAGTTCATATTTTTTCTTTGTCTCTACATGTGTTCACTGACTGTAAACAAAACAACAGCCTCAGTATCTCGTACAGGCAGGGTTGTATATTTGCAGTCAACCGCAAAAACATGTCCATACTCCTTGACATGTCTTGGCCTGCTGTCTGATCTTTTTAAACAAAAAAGGCTCATAAATATGTATGGGCTGTTTATTGGGATTATTACTTTGATTGATAACAGGGAGGGTTGGAAAATGGAAAGCTATCCAACTGAGTTATGCAAGCATGGAAAAATGGATGTTAAATTATGTATACACTCTTACAGAGTTAATAACGCTTTAGTTCTTTATTCAAAATTCCTTGAATCCTAAATATTTTCAAGGGTGCTGCTGCCATGTAAAAAGCATTGTGTTGGTGCCACAAACAAAGTACTGGTGTCTTTTAAAACACTCTGGTACTACATAAAAAACACTGGCATCACATAAAAAAAAAGCACTGGTGTCACCTTAAAAGCACCCAGTACACTCTGTAAAGTAGTTGGTGTTAGGAAGGGGATCTAGCTGTAAAAACCAAACTAAAACAGACTATGGAACCTGGTGTAACCCCTGGCCTTGCCAGCTCTTGTCAAACTGTCCATCCCATGCCAGCATGGAAAATGGATGCTAAATGATGATAATAACAAAACCACCACAGTTAGAAAATTCTTGACATCTCCGTAACATAGTGGTTCAGCAAAAGACCTCGCTTGAAAGATAAGAATTGGGGATGATTTGTTCAACTAAATCCTTCAAGGCGATGCACTGGCACCTCTGCAATCCAGTGACTAAGTATGTACAATTATATCTAACAAGTTTCTTGTACTTGGATTTGGAAAATCCTTCACTACAGAAAATTGTCTTGGAAGTAAAATGATTCTTGTTCTAGACAATGAGTGTGAAAACACATCTCTAGGTTATGAATGATGTCATTAGACAAAATATTTCAATCACCTTTAGTTAATTAATTCCAGTTTGACCAAGCTTTTCACTCAGCAAATGTACTATTTACTGCTTAAAAATATAAACAGTTGTTTCTGAGTACACTTTGAACAACAATCATGATGCCATTCAGAGCCCAGTTGTCTAGAAAAGTGGTTCTCATCTCAACCATTTTTTACCTATGGACCACTTCAATTACTATTTAGTTCTGGTGGACCCCCCCCCCCAACTTTTCCTTCTTGTAGGGGAGCTACATAGCTACTTACATTTAGGAGAGAGTTAGAAATGAATCCATAGTAACTGCAAAGAGATAAATAATGGTGTTGAGGTGTCCAGGTGGCACCTCAAGATATAAAGTAAGTAGGAGAGGCTACAGAGATACTAGGAGTGGGTTGAAGTTTGCAAGAGTATGGGGTGGGGGACAGAAATGAGGGAGGGAAGGTAGGCAACATCTGTAAGAATATATGTATACATGTGTGTGTGTGTGTGTGTGTTTCTTAACATTTCTCTGTTTTTTTCTGTCCTTGTTTTCATATACATTCACTGCTTTCTTCCAAGAAATCTAATGCTCTTAGCTTAGTTTTTCCTTGGGGCTGGCCAGATTGGAGCAATCTCGAGTATAACCAGCTGAAATTGCAAAGAAATCTGGAACTCGACTGAGGATAGAAAACTCTGAATGACCCCTCCTTGTTTTCTTTGTATCGTCTGTTTGGATGTTTTGTTGTCCCTTTTTTGTATCACCTAACTGTCTGGATGTTTTGTGTTCTTGTCCCATTTTTGTATTTTTCATACATAAATATATATATGTGTGTGTGTGTCTTTATCTTTTACTTGTTTCAGTCTTTAAAACTGCAGCCATGCTGGAGCACTGCCTTAAAGAATATGTAGTCGAATGAATCAACCCCAGGACTTATTTCTCTTTTTCCAAACTGCTAAGTTACAGTGATGTAAGCACACCAACACCAGTTGTCAAGCAGTGGTGGGGGATAAACACGAACACAAAGACACACACAGACATATATGTATGACAAACTTCTTTCAGTTTCACAATGCTCTAGTTGACCTGTGACTGTAGTAGAAGTCATTTGCCCAAGGTGTTGCACAGTGGGACTGAACCTAGAACCATGTGGTTGGGAAGCAAATTTTTTACTGAGGACTGGTGGACCAGGAGGCGACACCAGGCTCCAATCTGATTTGGCAGAGTTTCTACAGCTGGATGCCCTTCCTAACGCCAACCACTCTGAGAGTGTAGGGGGTGCTTTACGTGCCACCGGTGCGAGGGCCAGTCTGGCGGAACTGGCGATGGCCATGCTCGAAATGGTGTATTTTACGTGCCACCTGCACAGGAGCCAGTCCATCGGCACTGGCAACGATCTTGCTCGAATGTCTTTTCACGTGCCACTGGCACAAGTGTCAGGGAGGCGACGTTAGTAAACGATCAACGGGTTTCAATTAATTAACAAAATGAAGAATTTAGTAGATTAATTTTGTCGTTATAAAGCTGGTATTTGGAACATATGGAAAGTTTTATCTTTGATCACTTTAAAATATAAATTTTGTATCCTAGAACCAGGGACAGTCTCAGGGAGTTTGGTGTCAAAAGGTTTAAGTTTTTAACATTCAGATTTTTCTGTCAAATGAAATGCTTATTTATTAATGCATTACTTTTGTAGCTTTGAGATTTCAATGACGTGATTATTTATTTTTAGAGTTATATTGTAGGGTAAGTGTGAGAACCCAGATCTGTCTGGTTTGAAGATAAAATAGGTTATTTTGACTGGACATGGCTGGTTTAAATACAAAAAGGTTAAAAGTAATTGTCTGCATTTTATATAACCAACATCACACTTGTATTTGATGGTATACTTAAGAAATGTGGAGGTGCAATGGCCCAATGGTTAGGGCAGCGGACTCGCGGTCGTAGGATCACGGTTTTGACTCCCAGACCGGGCGTTGTGAGTGTTTATTGAGCGAAAACATCTAAGAGCTCCACGAGGCTCTGGCAGGGGATGGTGGCGAACCCTGCTGTACTCTTCCACCACAACTTTCTCTCACTATTTTTTCCTGTTTCTGTTGTGCCTGTAATTCAAAGGGTCAGCCTTGTCACACTGTGTCACGCTGAATATCCCCGAGAACTACGTTAAGGGTACACGTGTCTGTGGAGTGCTCAGCCACTTGCACGTTAATTTCACGAGGAGGCTGTTCTTTTGATCGGATCAACTGGAACCCTCGACGTCGTAAGCGACGGAGTGCCAACAACAACAACTTAAGAAATAACTGAAATATTTATTGCAATTACTGTTTGTGTTTACTACTCTGAGTTGTCTAGAATGAAATAGAATGAAACTAAAACTATAGTTTAGTTGCCTGTGTGTAGGCGTGTGGTTACTAAGTCTTGACAACCATCTGTGACCTTGGTTTAGTACACTTTTGTTCTTGTTATTTGTGACAAGTCAGTCTTGATTGAGTAATGACCTACCTTTTGATTAAAGGTGTTCCAGAGATATTCAGGCATGGTATATCTAGAACTACAGTATTTCAAAAAGTTTTTCTCCTTTTTTGAAGAGCAGTACAATGTGTATGATGGGGGGATTTGGCTGTTATTTCTAACAAATCCAAGAAACTACTTAATGTTCTTTTTCATTGACTCAAGGTACTATCTTTGTCTCAAATGGAGCCAGGCCCAACAAAAGTGTCTGTCTGTATGCAGTTGCTTGAAATAACACAAACCAAATCTCCCTCAAATCAAACCCTACTGTTCTTTTGTTTTGTTTTCATTTTAAAAAGAACATAATCGAAAATGTAATCCTTATATACAAAATGATGAGACTGTGACATTTGTAACACCTTTGATCATTAAGCCACGACAGCAGGTGTGTGAATTTTTGTAACTCTTCACCAAGCTATATGCGCATGCATTGACTTTAAAATGCTTGTACTCCAACCATGTACTGTGATATATTTACATCATCGATACCAATACACACCATGTGTGCTTTTTGGAAGGTATTGAATAGTCTTTTTGTAAGTTGATGATTCGATCAATTGTTACACAGGAGTGGCTTAGTGGTTAGGGCATTCGGCTCATGATTGTAATGTCGTAAGTTCAATTCCCAACAATGCATTGTGTCCTTGAGCAAGACATTTTATTTCATGTTGCTCCAGTCCACTCAGCTGGCAAAAATGAGTAGTACCTGTATTTCAAAGGGCTGGCCTTGTCACACTTTGTGTTACGCTGAATCTCCCTGAGAACTACGTTGAAGGTACATGTGTCTGTGGAGTGCCCAGCCACTTGCACGTTAATTTCACGAGCAAGCTGTTCTGTTGATTGTATCAGCTGGGTTCCTCGTTGTTGTAACCGACAGAGTGCTCCTCTCCTCTAAACACAGGAGTTCCACTGAGGTGCTCTGAGTAATGATGGATTTAATCATCAATTCTGAATGACTACAACATATATTTAACATATCTTTTTTTTCACATCGAGATGTGTGTGTGTATGTTGTGTATCATCATCATCATCAACATTTAACACCTGTTTTTATGCTGGCATGGGTTGGACAGCTTGACAAGAATTGTCAAGATCAGGAGCTACACCAAGTTCCATAGTCTGTTTTGGCTTGGATTCAATGACTGGATGCCCTTCCTAACGCCCACCACTCCAGAGAATGTACTGGGTGCTTTTTATGTGGCACACACACACTCACATGATGAGGATTCAGGTAGAATCAAGTACTTGAAAAGGTATGCACCAGACAGGGTCGGGTAATCTCTGTTTTTCTGACCTCTGGTTGGTGAGAGTCAAAATATCAGATAGGATATTTCAGTTGTGTACACAGAGAAAACTAAACCTATGTGTATTTAGTGCCTAAGGGGCTGGTCCAAATCAAGCGTAACTTTGAACAGTATATTGTTGGTATACTGTAGGGTGTCCAACAAATCGTAAATCCCCTTGGTGTATTATAATCAAATGAATAGATGAGAAGAAATTTTACAAAGCAAAAGAATATCTCAAGAATACAGGTGGGATATATATGTATACACATATACAATGAGTAAGATTTACTACATTTTTGGTTTTGAGAAAGGAAGGGTCCCAAATACCAAATACCTCCCATAATTCTATTAACTGGAATTTTTTTATGAAATTAAATGCTAGAATTGAAGGGTCTTAGAGTTAACCAAGCAAAAAAATCCCTTGCCATGTTGCAGTTCACCTGTTACAGTTTATTATTTAAGCTTGCGTTGATTCCTCCGTGGTGTTGTTTTGCATTTATAATAAAATAAATAAGTACAAATTATGAAAAAAAAAAAAAAAAAATATATATATACAGTACAGTACTGTTTCTACTTTGCGGATTTTCACCTATCACAAGGGGTTTTGGAACATAACACTCATGATAGTCAAGGGATTACTGTATGTGTATATATATATATATATATATATATATGTTTATATGTGTGGGTATAGGATGTATATGTGTAGTATAAATATGCTTACTTCCCAACGACATGGCTTTGGGCTCAGTCCTACAGCATGGCACCTTGGACTAGTGTCTTCTACTATAGCTGCGGACTGACCAAAACCTTGTTGAATGTATTGACCTCAGTACTTTTTATTTTTAAAGCTGGTACTTACTTTATCAATCTTCTTTGCTGAACTTCTAAGTTACGGGAACATAAACACACCAGCATCAGCTGTCAATCTGTGGTGGTGGTGGTGGTGGTGGTGGTGGGGGCGACAAACACAGACATAAAGGCATACACACATAGATATATATATACATATATATATGACAGGCTTCTTTCAGTTTCCATCTATCAAATCTACTCAAGGCTTTGATTGGCCTGAGGCTATAGTAGAAACACTTGCTCAAGGTGCCACACTGTGGGTCTGAACCCTGAGTCGTATATGTATTATTGTATGTATGCATGTATGTGTGTATTTGTGTTTGCCCCCCCCCCACCGTTTGACGACTGGTGTTCGTGTGTTTACGTCCCCGTAACCTAGCGGTTCAGCAAAAGAGACAGAATAAGTACCAGGATTAAAAAAATAAAAGTATTTGAGTTTATTCATTCGACGAAAAATTCTTCAAGACGGTGCCCCAGCATGGCCGCAGTCAGCTGATTGAAAAAGATATGATGCATAGAAATACGCGCGCGCGTGTGTGTGTATGTATGTATGTGTATATATATATATATATATATATATATATATATATATATATATACATACATACACGCACATATATATATATACACACACGCATAGATATATGCATGTGTGTATGTATATGTGTTGATATATCATTTTACTTGATGCTGTTTAATCTCTCGCAGACGAGTGTCCCCCGTAATGTGTTGATGTAACATGCTTCGACTCGTTCAATCATTGCTACAGGGACACACATCCTTTATAATTATTTTTGTTGTTGTTGTTATTACTTCTCTCTCTCTCTCTCTCTCTCTCTCTATCTCTCTATCTATCTATCTCTCTCTCTTTTGTTTTACCTCATGATTTCTGAATTCTTGTTGTCTTTGTGTTCGGCAGAATCATCCAACCTTTTTTTTTTTTTTTTTTTTTTGTGTGGCTTTCGTTGCTTGTATGACTTTAGGTAATTAATCACACTCACATACACATGTAAACATATACATACATACATACACGTGTAAACATGTACACACACGCGCGCGCACACACACACGCACACAATTCGTTCGCATTCTTTTGAAGTCCTTCCATACCAGTGAATGCGTTATTCAAATCTCTCTCCCTCCCTCTCATCTTTCTCCCTCGCTCTCTTCTTTCTCCCTCTCTCCTGTCATAGTCACTCACGCGCAAGCACACACACGCACACACGCCGCATTCACGCAGAAGTAAAGAAAGAAAAAAATCGAATGTTTGCATATTTCTCGGACGATCGAGGGCAGAGTGGGTGATGTCCATCTCGCTGCAGAGTAAATTATTTTCTTTTCAATATCGTTTGACACTTTCGGTCTCAACTTTCAGTCGGGCTAAAATATTCAACCTCGGGAAGGAAACTCGATAGCTATCTGACAGTTATTGATTTGCAGCACGGTCACAAGGACTCAGATTTATGATGGATAGTTCAAATAGGATATTGTCATGTTTATGCCTATCTTAATGGGGGCATTATCGACTTAAAGTAACGTGATATGGCTTCAACAAGGAATCGAAACCGTATACCGACGAACTGTGTTCGCCGGGAACGTAGATTTTTACTCTGCAGCACTTGTTGCTCTTTATGGCGTATGTATCTTAAATTTATTTCATTGCTTTAATCGTTTTATCAAAGAGTCATAAAAAGAAGTACTAATAAACGAACGAAATGGTTTATAGATAGTGGTTAGTTGTCTATATTTTAATTCACTACCTGTGGGAGTCGTAATTATTTCCACGCAAGTTCTCAGTGATCACTTATAGATTACATAATAATAATAATAATAATAATAAAAACAGCAACAACGTTAATTGTGAAAAGAAAAATCGAATGATAAAAGCAATATTATTGTTTTCTTTCGTGATTATCATAATTTTGATTAGAATTTTCTTTTTCAATTATGTAAGTTGACCTTTGTAGATCTTGGATCACTGCCAAAATTTCATGTTGGATACCATTATAGTAATCTAACTAACCATAAATAAAAGCTACAGCTAACATTCCAATGCATTAAGGGCTTAGCTCTTTTGAGTAAGTTTTTTTTTTAATTCTTTATTATTATTATTATTATTATTATTATTATTATTATTATTATTATTATTATTATTTTCGATTGATATTATTAATCATCTGCGCTGTGTCTTTGCACTGTGAGTACCCTTTTCTTATAACTGTGTCTCTTCTACCCTTTTTAATTGTATGAAATCTCTTAATAATATTGATTTCTTTGAAACTAGTCACGAAGCCATTTCTCAGGGTAACAAACAATGCAAGTCAACTTTAAATCAATACTCTCGTGTGATTTAATCTGTTAATGTTAACTGTTCAATTTAATGCCAAACTTTTGTACTCGCATTATTAATCAATCACAGTTATATATTTACTGACATTTCCACTGAGAAATTTCGATACAAATACTTCGTTATCGAGTTATTGCTGAGTAACACTGTCCTGTGCTGTTCGAACACTGATACACTGATAGATAATCGAACACCGAAAATGAAATTGCTTGGTGTTGAGATTCTCACGCTGACAAATATCAGCACACCCTTAAAAAAAAGGGGGTAATTTTTGACGTCCCCCTTTATTAACCAGTGCGTTATGAGTGAGATTGTCAGCCTAGGCAACGTTTTTACTGGGTCGGTACTTTCGGGTTTGCTGTATAAGTCTGTATATGTTTGGAGATCTGTCAAGGGGAAACTCAAAGGTTGCCCCGGGTGGCACTCGCTCTGGGTACACCCCTGCCCTTTATAAAAGAAAATATAAAATAGAATTTGCATCCATATAGTTCTTTCTTTGTCATGGTATTGACAAGTTTAAAAAGTTTAAAACCATATTAACTCGATCAAACACAGCAATTTGTCTACCTTCTTTTGAATTCTCGTAGGCTTTTCCCATCCCTTATGTGAAACACTGGTTTAGTGGATGTGGTATTAAATTTTCAGTTCAAAGATTTTGAGTTCAAATCCACTCCAAACATTTCATTGTGTATTTAACTGGTACATTTAATTCTACTTCGGTCTCAGTTCATCTAGCTGTTGAAAATAGATACCATGGGAATGTTACATGAGATAGACTGGCAGTGTATCTAGGGTAGGATTATAATTTTTTATCTACTTAAATACGTAATGACAAGGTAAAGCAAAAGCCCCTAAAAACTAGTTTAGGTTCTAAAAGTATTTACATTTTAAATGAAAGACTTTGGTGTTACTCATAGCTGCAGCATAAATAGTAAGACATGCTACAATCTGCACTTTGTGTACTTTGTCATATACTCTTTTACTTGTTTCAGTCATTTGACTGCGGCCATGCTGGAGCACCGCCTTTAGTCGAGAAAATCGACTCCAGGACTTATTCTTTAGCTGCCTAGTACTTATTCTATCGGTTTCTTTTGCCGAACCGCTAAGTTACGGGGACGTAAACACACCAGCATCGGTTGTCAAGCGATGTTGGGGGCACAAACACAGACACACAAACATATGCACACACATACATATATATATATATATATATATATATGTATACGTACATATATACGACGGGCTTCTTTCAGTTTCCGTCTACCAAATCCATTCACAAGGCTTTGGTCAGCCCGAGGCTATAGTAGAAGACACTTGCCCAAGTTGCCATGCAGTGGGAATGAACCCGGAACCATGTGGTTGGTAAGCAAGCTACTTATCACACAGCCACTCCTGCGCCTAATGAGGTTACTTGTTTTGAATAATGAAAAAATTCTATTTTAAATTCTTAGCCTTAAAAATGGCAACTGATAGAGGCTGTTATTTAAATTGGTTTTCAAATAGTCTCTCATTTCTATATTGTAATCTTTACTTTTGATGAATAGAATAGGAAATGATATTTACAGCATAAGGTTGTGTAAGTGTTAATTTATTTCAGTTTCCATATGAGTTTTTTTTTTTGTAGGATACACTAGTTCTAGGATGTTTGAAAATGCATTGGGTTATTGGGGTATCACTGAAGATTTCATTTTTATATTGTGGATCTAGAACAGGCATAGGGCAATATTTTTTGAGGGGGATGCATATGACATGACTCATCAAGAGCAGAGTTGCACTACTAAAAGATTCGACGTAATTTTACATTAGGCATGCCATTTGGAAAATCTTGTGGGCTGCAGATTGCCCCTAACAGGTCCAGAGCATGTTAGACTAGTCTGGTGGAGCCCTTTCCATCTCTAAGCTACTTTCCTAGTGTGATTTGAACTTGGAATGTCTGGTTAACACAACTAGTTAATTACAGTGTTGCTGCTGCTGCTAACAGCAGTGAGTTATTCCACGTATATACAGCCACATGGAGTGAGCTGTATCAGTTAATTGTTCTGACCATAGACACAAAACAGACGCAGAAGCCATCATCGTCATCATCATTTAAGTCTGCTTTCCATGCTGGCATGGGTTGGATGGTTTGCCTGAGGACTCGCAAGCCAGGAGGCTGCACCAGGCTCCAATCTGATCTGGCAAGGTTTCTACAGCTGGATGCTCTTCATAATGTCAACCACTCTGAGAGTGTAGTTGGTACTTTTTACATGCCACCGGCATGGGGGCCAGTTAGGCGGCACTAGCATCAACCATTTTCAAATGGTGTTTTTTACGTGCCACCGGCATGGGAGTCAGTCAAGCGACACTGGCATCAACCACACTCAAGTGGTGCTTTTTACGTGCCACTGACATACGTGCCAGTCAGGCAGCACTGGCATTGGCCACAACTACGATTTCACTTGACTCAGTTGGTCTTTTCAAGCATAGCATATTGCTTGACGATTGAAGTATACTTTCAAACGGGCCAGTTATGTGACACTGGCATTGGCCACGGCTATGATCTCACTTGGCTTGTCAAGTCTTCTCAAGCACAGCATATCTCCAAAGGTCTTGGTCACTTGTCATTGCCTCTGTGAGGCCCAGCGTTCAAAGGTTGTGTTTCACCTCCTCATCCCATGTCTTCCTGGGTTTACCTCTTCCACAGGTTTCCTCCACTGTTAAGGTGTGACACTTCTTCACACAGCTCTCTTCATCCATATGCAACACATGACCATACCAGGGCAGCCGTCTCTCTTGCACACCACATCTGATGCTTCTTATGTCCAACTTTTCTCTCAGGGCGCTTACACTCTGTCATGTCTGTACACTGACATTACACATCCAGTGGAGCATACTAGCTTCATTTCTTTCAAGCCTATGCATGTCCTCAGCAGTCACAGCTTATGTTTCACTACAGTGTAGAATGGCTGTTCGCACACATGCATCATACAGTCTACCTTTCACTCTGAAGGGGAGGCCCTTTGTTACGAGCGGAGGTAGGAGCTCTCTGAACTTTGCTCAGGCTATTCTTATTCTAGCAGTTACGCTCTCAGAGCATCCACTCCCGCTACTGACTTGGTCACCTAGGTAATGGCAGTTATTTACTGCTTTTAGTTTTTCCCCCTGGTATGTGATGGAAACTGTTTTCTGTACATCTTTGGTGTTTATTGTCCCTGTGCATCTGCCACACACAAAAACTATCTTCCTAGTTAACCTTCCTTTGATATTGCTGCACCTCTTATGAACCACCAAATCACCTGCTCAACTCTGCTGTTACTGTCTACATCTCTGGATCTAGTTTTAGGAGAGTTATATAAGTTTCTAACATCAGGAGAAGGTAAAACATTTTAGGAGACAAAGTTGATTAAATCTGTTTCAATTCTTGTCTGGTACTTATTTTATTTACTCACAGGAGAATGAAAGACAGTCAGCCTTGGAGGGATTTTAAACCTTTAGCATTTAAACTGGCCGTATCTGGCCTAAACATTTTCTATTGTATGATCAAACCAGCCAGATTAGGCTTCTCACACCTGCCCTGCATTGTCATTCTAAAAATATATACAATCACATCATCAAAATCTCATGATTAATTCAAAACTATGTGAATAAATAAGCGTTACATTTGACAGACTAATCTGAATGCTGAAGGGTTAAATCAATATAAAGCAATGCAACTAAATTTGACAAGATGATCTTATCCAACTTTTAACTGGTTCTGTCTTTATATTGTAATTTAGAAGTATATTGACATATTAGGAGCCTCTGTGTAGTCACTTGATCTGCTAAACATAGCAGCTAAGTTCCCCGAAAGAAAAAAAAGGAAGATGATGTAGTCTCTGATATACAAAAAGATGGGATGGTTATGGCTGGAGTGCTTTTCTATGATAGTGATGCTTGTTTACAACTACTGCATAATGTCAATAGGCACAAATATATGCATGTGTACACACATATGATGGGCTTCTTTTAGTTTCCATCTACCTGTGCTATAGTAGAAGACACCTGTTTCTTTCAATTTCAGTCCACCAAAGCTGCTCACAAGGCTTTGGTTGGTCTGAGGCTATAGTAGAAGACACTTGTCCAAGGTGCCATGCAGTGAGACTGAACCTAGAATCATGCGGTTGGGAAGCAAACTTCTTACAACACAGCTATGCCTTTACCCACACAAACATATATATATATAGTTTTATTGATTTTAGTCATTGAACTGCAATCATATTGGGGTACTGTCTTAAAGCATTTACTTGATTTCTACTACTCATTCCAGTCACCTACTTATTTTATCAATAAGTATGTGTGTGTAGCTCTATTATGTGTGTGTGCCATTTAGTGATACTTGTTATCATTTATATAAAGTCAAATTATACTTGCTTAGTTTTGCCCTTTGCTTCCTACGGAGCATAGGCCATTGACACCTATTTTCCTCTAGTGTGCTTGACTCTGGGGTGTCATTTTTGCTTCTCTCTATTTGGACCCTTGCTTTTTCAGCTGTGTTTCAGTACCCCACCTCCAGCTACTGTTAGAGTGTCTCCCTTGTGAGTTTCCCCAGGTGGTCAGAAGGGGCGTCTGCCTTGCATCTTCCTTTTGGATTTCGTTGCACCATGTCATGTTTCCTTTGAGGGAAGGCCTTCTTCTCCCAGGTCCTGTTGGTTTTGAATTTTCATTAATACTTCACTAACTTTTTATTTTTTTTCTAGGTAGGGGTTTTGGTCCCATGCAAACTCATTTTTATCTCTGAGAAGTGGTGATCCATAATAGTATTATTGGTGTCACGCAACTGGCACCTCTGCTGGTGGCATGTAAAAGCACCCATTACACTCTTGGGTTGGTTGGCATTAGGAAGGGGATGCAGCTGTAGAAACTATGCCAAATCTGACTGGAATCTGGTGTAGCCCCTCAGCTTACCAGCCCTGGTCAAACCATCCAACCCCTGCCAGCATGGACAACAGACGTTAAAAGACGATGATGATGATATATATATGTATAGGTGTGTGTATATGTATATATATATAT
>NC_068993.1:17393608-17394323 GCF_001194135.2 Octopus bimaculoides
ATATGTGTTTGTGTGTTTATATATATATATATATAGGTAAATATGTGTTTGTGTGTTTATATATATATATATATAGGTAAATATGTGTTTGTGTGTTTATATATATATATGTAAGTATGTGTGTGTGTGTCTGTACATATGTATATACAGTTTTTGGATTGGATTGCCTATGTTCAGTCCACAGCAGGAGGAAGGATTGAGCAGGATCTCCACTGAGATCATACTGGTTTGATGAGCCAATTCTGTCACACACTGGCTTGACATGGAAATGCAGTTTTTACATTCTGACTGAGGAGTAATTAAGTTGATTACATTGCCTCTGCAAAGTCAATCTCATTGGAATTTGAACTCAAAACGTAAAGATAGATTAAATACTGCTAAATATTTTGCCCAGTGTGTTAACGATTTTGTCAGCTCACTACCTGTATACATATACATATATTCTTTTATTTTTTTACCTGTTTCAGTCATTTGTCTGTTGCCATGCTGGAGCACTGCCTTGAAGGGATTTCGTCGAACAAATTGACCCTGGGACTTATTTCTTTTTAAGCTTAGTACTTATTCCATTGGTCTCTTATGCTGACCTGCTAAGTTACAGGGACATAAACACACCAACACTGGTTGTCAAGTGGTGATGGGGGTATAAACACAGACACAAACACACACACATACACAGATATTTACATTATATATATATATATATGTGTATATATAT
>NC_068993.1:17394553-17397910 GCF_001194135.2 Octopus bimaculoides
ATATATATATTCGTTGGGGTTCTTTCAGTTTCCACCCATCAAATGCACTCACAAAGCGTCGGTCAGCCCGACGCTATTGTAGAAGACACTTGCCAAAGGTACCGTGCAGTGGGACCGAATCTGGAACCATGTGGTTGGGAAGAAAGCTTCTTACATACATACATCTATGTATATTTATGTATATGTGTAAAAAAATGTATATATATATATATATATATCTGTTTGTATATTTTTGTGTTTGTATTGTGTTTGTCCTCCACCAACGCTTGACAACCAGTGTCGACTTGTTTATGTTTCCATAACTTAATTTGACATAAGTGATCGATAGAATAAATACCAGACATTGAATTAAATACTGGGGTCAATTTGTTTGACTAAACCCTCCAAGGGAGTGCCCCAGCATAGCTGCAGTTCAATGACTGAAACAAGTTAAAAAAAAAAAAATCAGGCTCAGTATTTCTCTGTGTTTCATGTTACTAAATAATGTAGCTGTCAATATCCAACAAAAGTATGTTGTTACTATGTTAATTATGTGTGCTAATGTATTTCTATTGCATTTTGGTTTTGAGGCAACTGATTAAAATTTTCTACACATATCCTGTTGCTCATTTACCAAACAGTTGACAAGCTAAATGGAGAGAGAGAAAGAGAGAGAGAAATAGAAAGGGAAAGAGAACTGAGCTGCATAGTTGATATGCAAATAACTTTGTAGAAAACCAAAATTTCTGAAGGCAAAAACAAAAATTATATCCTAGCTTCTGCAGTTACTGAGAAACCAGAGCGGGCATTGAAACAATCAATCAATTAATTGATCAATCAAGCAAACAGACTTGTTAAAAGCTGTAGAACCTAATTATTTGGTTGTTAGGGGTGCACAATGACGGTATTTTTGATGGATGTATAGACTGATGTAGGGACAGGAGAGGGAGAGAGAGAGAGAAAGAGAGAACTATTTAAAGTGATAAAACGTCTGGGGAAAAAGGTGTATTTTGTTTAATGCATTGTTTAGATAATTCCTTACAAAAGGGCTCCCATGGCGATGACTAATTACTTTTGGTGTTATGTTTAATTTTTATTGAATGTGGCTGTGGTAAGAAGTTTGCTTTGTAACCACATGGTTCTGTGTTCAGTCCCACTGTGTGGCACCTTGGGCCTTGGGCAAGTATCTTCTGCTGTAGGCTCCGGCCAACCAAGTCCTTGTGAATTGATTTGGTAGATGGAAACTGAAAGAAGCAAGTTGTATGTGTGTGTGTGTGTGCATATATATATATATATATATATATATATATATATATATATATATATATATATATATACATGTGTGTGTGTTCTGTGTCTGTTTCCTTTCTTAAGCTGGTAGGGTGTGATTCGAGAAAGATTTGGCTGCTATTTCTTGTTGGTCGAGCAATTGTTTAGAGTAGAGATGAGGTCTTTTTAGAACTGCAGTGAATTGCAAATGCATAAGACTAGGAAGGGGGTACATCTGTATTGAAGAGAATTATGAAACTTACATTAACATCATTATCCCCATCATCATCATCATCGTTTTATTTTTCACTTTTCCATGCTAGCATGGGTCTGATGGAGTTTATTGAAGCAGATTTTCTATGGGCAGATGCCCCTCCTGTTGTCAACCTTCTCCTGATTCCAAGAAAGGTAATATTTCCCCATAGCCAGGCATGTTTTCACAGAATACTAGAAATGAACAACACTGCTTGTATGACAGTGACATTCATTTACAACTATCACATGATATCAAAACAAGGCAACACACACACACACACACATGTATGCATATATGATGGACATCTTTCAGTTTCTGTCTATGAAATCCACTTACAAGGTTTTGGTTGTCCCAAGGTTACAGTTGAAGTCACTTGTCCAAGGTGTCACACAGTGAGATTGAACTCCAAACCATGTGGTTAGGAAGTAAACTTCTTAACCACATACCTATGCCTACGACCTTAATCTTATAAAAGTTCATGGGTATAGAACTTATATTTGTTTTGGTTTGAAGGTTTAAACATTTTTCTGTATGTTTTTTTTTTCTGTTTACAAATTTTATCAGGGGACAGTTTAAAATTAGCATGCAGACCAAATTTCACATGTAGACAAAGAGTTCTCCAGCCTCTGTTGTAGAAGTTCCCTCATAAACAAGAAAGTTCACATCTTGTGTGTTGGATGTAGATTGCTTGCTCAATAAAAAAAGAGACCAATAGGATAAGTACTAGGCTTAAAAAATAAGTCCTGGGGTTGATTTGTTCGACATACCCTTCAAGGCAATACTCCAGCATGGCCGCAGTCAAATGACTGAAACAAATAAAAGAATAAAGAATGGACGGAATATTGCTAAGCATGTTGCCTGGTATAATAATGATTCTGCCAGCTTGCTGTCTTTTCAGAGACAGTAATATTATAATGGTCAACAAGTTGGCAAACTGACAGAATCATCACTGTGCTGGACGAAATGCTTAGTGGCATTTTGTTTGTCTTTGTGTTCTGAGTTCAAATTCCACTGAGGTTGACACTGCCTTTCATCCTCTCGGGGTTGATAAAATAAGTACCAGTTGATCACTAGGGTTGATGTAATCGACTTACCCCTTTCCCGAAATTACTGGCCTTGTAGCAAAATTTGAAACCAATATGATGCTCAGCTTTTAACCCTTTCCCTGTCTCATGTGTTACACGTGAAACACAGAATATATTTCTCTGGCTTCCATGCATCATCATACAATATATCTGATTTCTTTTCAATTACCAAAGTATCTTGGGACTTATGAAATGAAAGCTTTATACTAGTCAGAAAATATAAAACAAGTGCTAATTAAAGTCGATAACAAGCATTGACACCTAAGATAAACTTACAAAAATGCTTTGGAAACGCAAAGGATTAATGTCACTTTTTCATGTAGTTCACATATAAAATAGAACTTATATGTTGCAAGAAAACACAGACGGCAGAGTCTGTTAGTAAGTTTGGTCTTTTAATTTAAAGTTCAGTGTGAGCTAGTATGAAACTTTAACCCTTTTGTACAAACCCACCTGAGATTTATTGCCCCTGGTTCAATGATACTAAATTTTTTATTTAGATTGATCTGAATTAAAACTGTTTATCAAAACTTCAAGCTAATTTATGTTCCATTACCAGCTTAATTTTAACAAAAGTGTTTTACAAAATTCTTCATGATTTTAAGATTGATTGAAATGGAAATAGTGTATTTCAACAGAAAAATGGTAACAAAATAGTTAACTGGGCCACATTAAACTATTTCATCTGGCCACATTAAACTATTTCGTGATTACTATTGAATGTTAGTAATCACGAAATAGTTTAATGTGTTTTTTTTTTTTTTTTTT
>NC_068993.1:17397920-17412381 GCF_001194135.2 Octopus bimaculoides
TTTTTTTTTTTTTTTTTTCGTGATTACTATTGAATGCATGATTAAGAAGTTCACTTTCCAGCCATGTAGTTTCAGGTTCAGTCCCACTTTATGACACCTCGGGACTGACCAAAGCCTTGTGAGTGGTTTGGTAGATGAAAATTGAAAGAAACCCATTGTATGTGTGTGTGTGTGTCTCTTATCTTGACATAGCATGGTAGTTGTAAGAAATGTAAATAAGTGTCACCATCATACAATCAGCATCGTTCATTTCTAATCTTCTGTGAAAACATGTCTGTCGGACCATTGGGAAATATTATCTTGTTTGGAAACAGGTGAGGGTTTGTGACAGGAAAGGCATCCAGTCATAGAAAATCTGTCTCAACAAATTCTGTCTGATATTTTCGAGCATGGGAAAGCGAATAATTAAACTGATGTTGGTGATTGTGAAACTGATCAAGAAAATAGAGGGATTTTGTAAAATAACTAATTTGTTTATAGTTTAGCTGATGTCACAAGCATTGTGAATAAGAGCTTCTGACATAAAATATCAAAAGAAAGTTTTAATTTTAAAATATGTTAAAGCAAAAGGCCCTATTGTTTGAATAGAACCAAAAGTGGTGTCAGACAGATTAAAGATTGCTGGTTTAGCTGCTGATAAGATGCTAATTTCCAGATGGTATCAGATACTTTAGTCATATTCCTCATCATTATCATTGTTTTAACATCTACTTTTCCATGCTTTCATGGGTCAGATAGAGTTTATTGAGGTATATTTTCTATGGAAGGATGCCCTTCCTGATGCTCACTCTTACCTGTTTCCAAGCAAAGTAATATTTCCCTATGGTCAGATATACTCATAGAATATTGGGAATGAATGACACTGCTTGTATAACAGTGACACTTGTTTACATTCATCATGTTATGTCAAGACAAGGAGACATAAACACACACATTGGGCTTCTTTCAGTTTCCATCTACTAAATTCACTTACAAGGCTTTGGTCAGACTGGAGCTATAGTAGAAGACGCTTACTCAAGACATGCTACTCACTGGTACTGAACCTGCGCCCACGTGGTTGGGAAGCAAACTTCTTCACTACTCAGCTATGCTTGTGCATACCAGTGAAAATATATTTGCCTTCCCAAATATATTGGAAGCTAGAAACCTAAGTTAAGCACCAGCTTTCACTTTTTCTGATGTTATGTGGACAAAAGATACCCCCCACCATTATTTCTCTCTTAGATTAGATGCCAGTTTAGTGCATGTAACAATCCCAGATAATCTGGTATTAATTCCTGATAGCCAAGTGAACTTAGACAATGTAAAATATATCTCCGGAAGTATAACAGAACGTCAGTAGAGTGTTTGAATTTATTGCCCATAAGCCACTATTTCACTGACTTACCCATTTAGTCATTTTGCTGCCATCTGTGCCCTCCTGCCTTTTCAGGCATAATGTATATGTCTATGTCTGTCCTGTGTGTTTATAAGTGCATATAGTGTATATAAGACTTTTTCTGTCCAAGGTGTATATAAGTGTATATAGTGTATATATAACTACATTTGTCCATTATGTGTGTGTGTGTATATATATATATATATATATATATCTGTAAAAATATGTGACACTTATTCAGTAGCCATGATAAAACTCCGAGTTTCGGATGCCAGGGTGGGAGCCCACGCCAACATCTCTTCAGTTATCCGGCCAATTGAAAATTCCTGTGTCAAATGGCCGGATAACTGAAGAGATGTTGGCATGGGCTCCCACCCTGGCATCCGAAACTCAGAGTTTTATCATGGCTACTGAATAAGTGTCACATTTTTTTACAGATAAAAATTCCTCTATTTGCATAATATCGAGGTCTCTTTCTTTCTTTTATTGTCCTTCCTGTCAAATATATATATGTATATATATATATGACTACATCTATCTGATGTGTATATAAATGTATATATTGATATGACTACTCTTGTCCAGTGTGTTTATATAAGACTCCATGTCCAATGTATGTATAAATGTATATAGTGTATATAAGAGGATATCTTCTCAATGTGTTCTTCCTTTATTTTTATACAGTAAAGTGTAGTTTGAGGGCAATGTGGTTACTATTTCTAGCAATTGAGCAACTACGTAGAGGTACCCTTGAGTAAGTAGTGATATGTATTTCCCCATAATGACACATCATATATTGCAGATAGCTGAGTGAGCAACATCAGTACGTTATCAGCTGTGAGGTTACCTACCAGTTCATGACTTGAACATTTAATGCAACAGCTGAGTTCACACAGCTTGAAGTAGATACTTACTATAGGGTAGCATGGTTCATTACTGTAAGCAGGGGTAGCACTAATTTCAGTTAAGATTCTGTTGGTTTACAGTTGTGACTCTCAACAGGGGTGCAGGTAAGATTTTGTTGTTAAAATTTATGTGCAATAAATTGGTTATACTTCTACCATACACAAAATATTTTAGCATATTTTTTATACGATTCCTAATAATATTTAATTTTAGAGATTTAATAATAGGATTTTTTTAAACATTGAATAGCTATGGGGGTCCACCCTAGTAAAATAGGAATCAAAGGGTCCAAAGGCAAAACATGGTTGAGAACCACTGCTTTATAATGTCAAGCCGAGAGAGAGAGAGAGAGAGAGCAATAAGAGGAATTACTGCGATGTATTTCATTTTGGACATACTATATACAGACCAGGTCTTCAGTGGAGCTCTCTCATGTAGCTGAAAGGAGTTATGATGCTAACCCATCTCCATCACAGCAACAACTTGTTTACAGTTAGGTTTTTAAGTTGTTGAGATGAATGACAATCTCAATAAGATATAAACAATTGAATTTTGGCCTAACTGGCCAACATCCTACCTATTGATTTAACTGTTTTGACTCAAGCCAGTGACGGAGCTTCAATGTATTCAATCAACTTGCTAGCAATAGCATGCAAATCTCTGTTAACCTTTTTGTTACCATATTTCTGTTGAAATATACTGCCTTTGTTTCACTTAATTTTTAAAATTAACGATGGATTTGCTAAAATAAACTTTGTCGTTATTAAGCTGGTGTTTGGAACATAAATCAGCATGAAGCTTTGATGTAAGGTTTTAATTTAAATCACTTCAAAAAAGCAAGAGTAATCTTGAGCGGATTGGTATCAAAAGGCTTAAATCACATCTATTGTCTTAGAACAACAGATGTCTGTATTGAAAAATACGGTCCTAGTTGCACTGAAACTGTGAAATAGACTTGATGGTCATGACTGGATTATAGATCATAGATCATAGATCTGTTCAGTCAAAGCTGACCTGGGGCTAACGAATAACAGTAATTACTCCTTACTAAAAAGGAAACTGCTGTCCCTTGCTTTCAGTGACTCTGTTTTTATATTTATCTCTGTGTGTGTGTGATGTGTGTATTTGTCCCGCCCTCCTCTCATAACTGATTTACCAATTTAACAATCTTTCAGTGATCTTAAGTTAACAATACTTTTTTCTTTCTCTTCTGATAATAACATAGAAATGAAATGAAAGATCTGAAATTTCCCAGTGTTCGGACTGTTCTTTGGGATCGAGCCAGCCAAGGTCCAGCAGTTAATGTCGATATATCTTCTTTCAGGTAACTATTATTATTATTATTATTACTACTACTACTACTACTACTACTACTACTACTACTACTACTACTACTACTATTATTATTATTATTATTAAAATTAAAAGAACAGTGCCATTGTTATCTAGTGAACGATATTTCGACATCTCGTGTGTCTTCAACTGGTTCAAAAAATAAATTTGTCAATCTACTTCATTTTGGTTAATATAGAAATGCCATTGTTATCTAGTGAACAATGGCACTCTTCTTTTAATTTTGACTCTATATCTCCAGGGGGAGTTACCTCAATCCTTTCTATATTATTATTATTATTATTGAGTGAGAGAGCAGTGCATGCCATCAAAGTGACATTGGGATACAAATATTTGAAGCCCAATATGCCTATCATTTCTACCTGTCTAATAAGGGTACACCAGGCACATACATCACAATGATGTGTGCACAACATGGTAGCCTCATATCAAGATAAGCAGTGCATGACCTTGCAGGTGGGGCCCAGTTAGAATTTCCTTCAGGTCAAGTAGCCCATCCTGCTGAATAAGGGCTGTTTAAGGAAAATGATCAAAACTTGGCTTGGTTGAGCAGACATGATGGGAAAAACACTGCAATTGTGACCATTTGTGCCGAGCAGTTAATTTTTTCATCTTATATTGTTACTATGGCTACATTATATTATATATCTTTCCCTTTTTTTGACATATGAGGGGGCATTGAAAAGTTCCTGGCTTTGGATAAAAGAAAATTCAGGAAGATCAGTTAATTATGATTTTATTCAACATATTCCCCTCTCAGATCCACACACCTATTGCAGCAGTCTTTCAGTTTTTCTAAGCTCTGTAAAAGAATTCAGAAGGTTGGGCCTCCAGCCAGGTCTTTCATGATACCCTAAAACCAGGAACTTTTCAGCACTCCCTCATAGTAGGATGCGATTTGAGGGAAATATGGTTCCTATTCTAAATAGGTTCAGCAACAACATACAGGCTCCCTTGCTGGCTTGTTTTTGTTGTTGTTTAGTCCTGAGTCAGCCCTGAGAGTGTAGACCTATGGAGATAAAAGGTGTTCCAGCTGTGGCCATCCTAGCTTTTTATATATCAGGGACTACATTGTCTAGTGTGTTGTGTCTCCGTTTTTTGAAACAGTAGAGTATATTTGAGGGAATTTGGTTGCTATTTCTTGCAGGTCAAACTAGCACTTGCAGTCTCCCACATTAGGCTATATTTTTTTGCTTTTGCTTTTATGTTACTGCTATCTGTGTTGGTGGAAGTGATGGTGTTATTAGTGTTGTTGTTGAAATGGTGTATTAGCAGGAAGAGTATTAAATTATGCACTTTAACAATATTTAGATCTGTCCCACTTTTTTTTCTGAATTCAGGTCCCTTCATGGCCAGCTTTCCTTTTCATCTTTCTCTTCTGTACCTGTAATAAACAGGGACTGGTTCAAATGCTCTACACTAATGCTCAGTCAAAAGAAAATATTATGTTGTTAGAAACCGTAAGATACAGAATCAATACAATACTGTTGTCAGATCAATCAACTGACAATATTCTCTTTTGTACAAAATAAATTTAGATACAAACCACAAGTGTTATGTAAAGATCATTGTACTGAAGAAAGACTATAGTTTTTATTTAAGTAAACCAAATGTATTTTTTAATTGTTCCTTAACCTTCTCGCATTCAGATTGCTCTGTCAAATAGAATATTTATTTATTCATATTGTTTTGAATCAATCATGCATTATCTCATAGCTTCAAAATTGTGATGATGTAATTGTAATTTTTTTTGTATGACATTGTAGGGCAAGTGTGAAAAGTTAGATCTGGTTGGTTTGAATGTAAAATCAGGTAGACTATACGGCCAGTTTAACCCTTTAGCATTTCAACCAGTAATATCAGGCCCAAATATTCTTGATGCTATTTTTGAAACTGGGCAGATCTTGTCTCTCACACCTACCTTACAATGTTGTTCTGATAAATAAGCAATCACATCACCGAAATCTCAAAATGCATAATCAGTGCTAAAGGGTTAAACAAAAATAAGAATGTGGCATACTCCACCATCAAAATCCCAGGATTTCAAGCCTTGGGAAACGAAATCCCCAGGGAATTAAGAAATTATTGTCATTTCTTAATTGAATAAGAAATTAAGAAATTATTGTTAGTGTTGTAAAAATTCAAGAATTAAAATGTTTCTTTTTTCTCTGTTTTACTTGTAGGAAATTTCAGATATGTCTCTCTTCAAAAGCTCTCTATATCCTCCTGCAACACTGTTCTGGGTTAGTGGAGAACCAGCTTTTGCTTTTGTCTGGTTATATACATTCAGATAATGGTAAGTACTTCACTGTAATTGTCAGAAATTGTTTTGCTGTTTAATTACCATCTTTTCTCTTTTATCTTTTACTTGTTTGAGTCATTGGATTGTGGCCTTGCTGAGGCAGTACCTCAAAGGGTTTCAGTGGAACAAATGTATCCAAGTGCTTTTTTTTTTTAAAGTCTGGTACTTATTCTATCATTGTCTTTTGGTAAACTGCTAAGTTACGGGGACATAAAGCAACACCAGTTGAGCAGTGCAATGGGGTAATAAATACAAAGACACACACACACATATATATATGTGTGTGTGTGTGTTTCTAGCTATCTATCTGTTTATAATGAGCTTTCACACAACCTCTGTTGCCAAATTTACTCACAAGGCATTGGTTGGCCTGGAGTTGCAGTAGAAGACACTTGCCCAAGGTGCTGCACAGTGGGACTGAACCCGAAACCAAGTGGTTGCAAAGCGAGTTACTGAAACACGTAACCATGCCTACACCTGATTTATTATTCAGTTTTATTTACGCATCAACCAAACTTTGTTACCTTTGTTTGTGTATGGATGTCTTTTAATCCAGTACAGACTTATGGTCAGCATCTTTCCAACTGTGATGATCCTGCTTTTTCTTGTGTGCAATACCTTGGGGGTGGGAAGGGAGTGGAGGGGGAGACATGTATGCTATTCTTTGCTGGATGGATGGCCATGTAAAAGCTCCCCTGTTAGCTTGAGTTATTTGAATGACTCAAATGTGAATTCTTTTGATATCAACCCATCTGAGACTAACCCTGGCTCTATAATACAATCTTCCTGCTTTGAAGTGATCTAAAAACCTTCCATCAAAATTTCATCTTCATTTATGTTCCAAATATTTTACTACTAAAAGCACAAGGCCTGGAATTTGTTGATCACAGTTGATCACATCAACTCCAGTACTTGACTGGTATTTAATTTATTGACCCTGAAAGGATGAAAGGCGAAGTCAAATTCGGCAGAATTTGAACTTAGAACAGACAGACAAAATACTGCTAAGCATTCTACCAGCTCGCTGCCTAACACGGTAACAAAAATATGTTAACCAAAAGGGTTATGGCACATTTTATTATTTTGTTTGCCTCATAAGACAGTATACTGGCAGTCTTTCAGCCCTTTATGTTCTAAGTTAATTCCACAGAGGTTAACTTTGCCTTTTATCCTTTCAGCGTTAATAAAATAAGTACCAGTTAAACACTGGGGTTGACGTAATCAACTTACTGACTCTCTTTAAATCACTGGCCCTATGCCAAAATTTGAAAGAATTATTTTGTCTATTTCAGTTTACTTGACTGGCAACCTGTGTTCTACAACTAATTCATAGTGATTGAAAGCATCCTTCTTTAAAAATACTTGCTTCAACTCTATATTAAATGTAAAAATTTGTAAAGACTTCCCGTTTCTATGCACTGGCATTAGGAAGGGCATCCAGCTGTAGAAACTCTGCCAAATCAGATTGGAGTCTGGTGTAGCCACCTGGTTTACCAGTCCCCAGTCAAATCGTCCAACCCATGCTAGCATGGAAAGCGGACGTTAAACGATGACGATGATGGTGATGAAGTGAAAACAACATCTTTGTCATCTTTATCAGTCAAGTTTTTTTTTTTTTCATGAGGATCATAGATAGTATAAGCGATAGAGCACTGATCTTGTGGTGTTTAGTTAATATTGTTTTAAACTTGGACAAGTGTCTTCTGCTGCTTTGTGACTGGATTTGGTAGATTTCTTTTCTTGCCTTGCAAGTTACTTGGCAACTTCACTAGTGTCACTGGCATGAAAAGATGCACCCAGTACATTCTGTAAAGTGATTGGCATTAAGAAGTGCATCCCAGATGTAGAGACCATGCTAAAGCTGACATTGGAGCTCAGTGCAGCCCTACAGCTCACCAGAACCTGTTAAACCATCCAACCCATGCCAGCATGGAAAATGGATGTTAAAGGATGATGTTATATGATTATGTCTCGTTGTTTTGACATCACGATAGTTGTAAATGAGTGTCACTGTTATACAAGTGGTGTCATTCATTTCCATTATTCTGCAAAAAAGAAAAAAATATCTGGTCATGAGGAAATATTACCTTGCATGGAAACAGGTGATGGTTGCCCAGTGGAAAGTCATCTGGGCATAGAAAATCTGCCTTAGTAAATGCTCTTTGTAAATGGTGATGATGATGATGTTCAAAGTTCAAATCCCGTTGATGTCAACTGTGTCTTTCAGCCTTTTGGTGTGAGTGGCGGTGGTGATGGGAATGAAATAAGTACCAGTCTAATACTAGAGTTAATTTAATCTATTGTCTCCTTCTCTCAAAAATGTCCTGACTTGTACTTTAGTTACAAATTTGTATTATGTACCTTTTTTTTTTTTGGTGGCATTGTTATCAATAAAATAGTATCTCCTCATCTGCAACATTGGTTATTATGAAAGGAAGTAATTATTGGTAATTATCAATAATTATTTCCTTTGCTAACGACAACGGTACACTTATGGAGCAACTCTTTCAAAGCAGTAGTAGCAGCATCAGTAGTAGTAGAAGCAGCACCAGCAGTTGTTGTTGTTCACTTTCAAAGTCAGCCCTGGTCAAGTGGTCCTATGGTGAAAAGCTTTCCAGCAGTAATCACCCATCTTGTTTTCAGACATGGCATGGTGTATCTAACTAACATCATACTGTCCAAGGGTAGGATGAGATTTGGTTGCTATCTCTAGCTAATCGAGTGACCATTTAGATGACCCTTGTTGACTTGTCTTTACTGTTGTTGAAAAACCCCAAGTCAAATAGAATTGTGATCCTGAAGTGGGCCATTTATCACAAAATAGCTAAGTTTTCAGTTTAGAGAGATTTTAATCCTCTTGTTACTATATTTCTACTGAACTATGCTGCTTTTGTTTTAATTAGTTTTGAAAACCATAAAAAATTTAGTAATATAACTTTATCATTATCAATCTGGTATTTGGAAGATAAATTAAAATGAAATTTTGATGAAATGTTTTGATCTAAAACACTTTAAAACGAGAAGTTTGTACTGTAGAAGTAGGGACAGGTGGCGAGCTGGCAGAAACGTTAGCACGCCAGGCGAAATGCTTAGCGGTATTTCGTCTGCCGTTACGTTCTGAGTTCTAATTCCGCTGAGGTCGACTTTGCCTTTCATCCTTCTGGGGTTGATAAATTAAGTACCAGTTATGCACTGAGGTTGATGTAATCGACTTAGTCCTTTGTCTGTCCTTGTTTGTCCCCGATGGATTGGTATCAAAAAGGTTAAAAGAGAAGTGTGGACATGATTAATATAACTGTATGCCAGACCAAATGCTTTACAATATTTAATTTTGTCCTCCACAATAATGAGTTCAATACTAGCTTGGGCTTGCTTTGCCTTTAATCTCCTCTCAGAGAATATTGTTAAGGCATGGCTGTGTAGGCACAAGCATTCATGTGTGGTGAGGAAGCTTGCTTCTCAACCACGTTGTTTTGAGTTCAGTCCCAGTGTATGGCACCTTGGGAAAGTGTCTTCTGCTCTGGTCTCAGGCTGACTGAAGCCTTGTTGAATTTAGATTGAATTTAGTTGGTGGAAGTTCCCATCGTCTGTGTACATGTGTGTGCAAGTGCTCATGCCTCCTAATAGAGGAGGGAATTAAGCTTTGAAGTTAAATAATTTGATTCTATTTCCTTACAAAAATTAGTCATGTGCTTAAGAAAAAGAAAAAAAAAAAGAAGTAATTTAAACTTCTGTATAATTCTTGTGCAGAATATGCTATTACATGGTAGGGAAGTGGAAGCAGAGCAGTTTAGTAATATAGGGAGGAACATAATTATTATCTCTGAATATACAGTATAAATCTGAGAGTATATTGGGTTTCAAGTAGGCTAAGGAAATATCTGCACAATCGTATGATATGAACATAGGATGTGAACTGAAGTGGAAAATACCATGCATTCTAGTGAAAAGATAGATGCAGAAAACCTGGGATTGAAGTTCTCAACTTATTTAAAAGAGTTGGTTTGTAAATGAAAGTATATCAAGGACAAATAGAGATAAATATGTGAAGCAATATTTTACGTTCATTCAAACCCAGATAAAACTAAATGGAAATAAATGGATGTTGATCAAGCATGGTTTTTCTCTTGATGAAATTTTTGATTTTGTTATTAAAATGTAAAATACACCATTTCGAGCGTGGCCGTCGCCAGTACCGCCTGACTGGCCTTCGTGCCGATGGCACGTAAAAGCACCCACTACACTCTCGGAGTGGTTGGCGTTAGGAAGGGCATCTAGCTGTAGAAACTCTGCCAAATCAGATTGGAGCCTGGTGTCGCCTTCTGGTCCACCAGTCCTCAGTCAAATCGTCCAACCCATGCTAACATGGAAAGCGGGCGTTAAACGACGATGATGTTATTAAGATATTGTGTTTTCAATAATTTCGTTTATAGATTTTCATCATCATTGTTGACATCATCATCATCATTTAAAAAAGATATATTAGTGACATCAATTTAAAGTCCATGATCCATACTGGCATGGGTTGGATGGTTTGATGGTATCTGATGGGCATTGTGTTCTAGTGTTAGCTCTGTCATAGTTTCTACAGATGGGTCCCCTTCTTAATGCCAACCATTTTACAACGTGTATTAGATGATTTATTTCATGCCACCAGCACTAGTGAGGTCGCCATGCAACTTGCAAGAGGGGTGGGGGTGGGGCAACTTTATCATCAGAGAATGTGGAGTAGAGAAGGGTAAAAAAATGAGAGAAAGGGGTCAGAGCAGAACAAGTCTCTTGCTGTATGGGAGCCACATGACTATTCACATTTTAAAAGAAAGGCTGGGGTGGAGTGGAGGTGATAGGTTGGATTTAAGGAATAATTATATTTTTCAAATGAAATATTTATAACCTTCAGTCACTTTTCTAAGCACTTGTCTAAACCAGGGGTTTTCAAACTGTGGTCCGCGGACCACAGGGGGTCCACAAGGACAAGACAGGGGTCCGTAGACAGCAAATACTTTTTATCAGAAATTTGATTTTATATATGTTTTTTAATTGAAATCTTTTAATTGACAATAAACCTATTTGTTAAATACTGTTAAATAAATAAATGTAAAAATATATGTTATTTTAAGCAAATATTTATGTATAAATTTCATAAGCGTTTATAAGGGGTCCCTAAGGTAAAGCCTGAAATATAAAGGGGTCCGCAAGTCAAAAAGTTTGAAAACCCCTGGTCTAAACTACTATGAAATAGGGAGAAAAATCATAGGAAATAATGTGCCTGGAATGAATTTAGCAATAAGTTTTGTGGTGGATATTAAACCTGAGTTTAATGTAGTTAGGCACAGGTGTGGCTGTGTGGTCGAGAAGTTTGCTTCCCAATCACATGGTTCTGAGTTACGTTTCTACTATGTGGTATGTTGAGCAAGTGCTGCCTTCTCAGGTTGACCAACTGAAAGAAGCCAGGTGTTTGTGTGTGTGTGTATAAGTGTGTGTTTATTTGTTTCTCTCTCTCTTGACATTGCTTAATAGTTGCAAATGTGTGTCACTGTCTTACAAGCAGCGTCATTCATTTTAAATGTTCTGTGAGAACATGTGTAGTCATGGAAAAATATTACTTTGCTTGGAAACAGGTAAAGGGTCAGTGACAGGAAGAGCGCCCGACTGTAGCATATCTACTCTGATAAACTTTGTCTGACCCATGCAAGCATGGAAGAATAAACCTTAAAAGGATGATGTTGATATATATGCGAGTTTTTAAATTTTGACTGAAAAATAAAAATAAATGATTAATGTATGCATAATTTATGTTCTGAATAAAGGCAGTGAGCTGGCAGAATCATTAGCACACTGGGCAAAAGCTAAGTGGTATTTCATCCACCTGCATGTTTTGAGTTCAAATTCTGCCAAGGACGACTTTGCTTTTGATTCTTTCAGGGTCAATAAAATAAGTACCAGTTGAGTACTGGGGTCAATGTAATCAACATACTCCCACCCTTGAAATCAGTTGCCTTGTGTCAAAATTTGAAACCAATTAATGTTCTGAGTTTTAAATTAAATTAATTTTATTTATTTTTAGATGGCTCGAAGTTTTCAATCCTTGTGGATCCACTGGACGTCTCTAATCTTACTTCAGAGAGGAATGAGAAATCTTTACAAATATCTGTCCTGGTAAATATAGTTTATAGTTTTGTCTTTTATGCTTACTAATTTGTTTTATAACAAGTTTAATTAAATCTCTATTGCTTTCTCCCTGTCCCTTTCAGTTCCTATTTAAACTAAGTAACAGATAGAAGTCAATTATTCAGAGTTGTATGTTAATTGGGAATGACAAAAATGAAATTAAAGTTGATGACTGTGTTTATTAAGAATTAAAAAAAAAAATTTTTTTACACTTTATTGTAACCTGATATCAACGCTAATAAAGATTTACATACGTTAACATAAGCATCTTGTCATTAGCTATTAACTTGAATTGAGCTTTCGCTCTTGTCTCTTCTTGTTCAGACCTACATTATGGTGACAGCCAGTCAAATGATTAAGAACAATTAATTAAACCTTTGTGTCAAAATGGCCAAGAAGAAAGTGAGGTCACCAGGATGTATTCAACTACCACTGTTACACAAAGTCAACATGTTGTCCGACTAGATATTGTTGTTTTAACTTGCTCCTTCTCTCTTTACATTGAAACTGTATTACTAATTTGATGTATATATATATATATATATATATATATATATATATATTATATTATGAACTTATTTATCATCATCATCATTCGTATTATTATCATTTGATGTCTCTGTTTTCTTTTTCCATGCTGGTACTTGTATGAATTTGCTGTACAGCTTATTATTAATCATCTTTATCATGTCTTGTTTCTTCTGTTGGACACAGTTTCCTGAGATCTGAGCTCACTACATCTTCCACTTATCTCAGTACCCCCTCTACCAACAATACACAGCACTCCTCAGCCATTCACATCACTTGTCTATACCAGTACAGTCTCTAGGTGATACCTTTAGTGCTTGACTGCTCTCTGAAACCATTTAGGATCTACTTTTTATACTGTTTAACATCACATATCTAATGTTATTTTGTTTGCTATTTTTCACAATTATAGTATACCATCATATAGATATAGCAGTATGTCATTTAAACATAGCCTATTATTATCCTCACATAAAAGCAAGCCATTTATGATATTAAACAGCGTACAAGTTTACCTTATTGTGATTTGATGTCTCTTTTTCGATTAACCATAATCTGTGGCATCTGCATATTTTGTATGACATCTGAAAAGCTTCTTGCCAAGACACAGGTCTGGGCAAGGTTTTATTTTATGAGCACTTGCTATTACATGTGAGTCTACCCTCTACCTCTCCATGCTACTGATGTAATCCAAGAGAAAGGCAAGGGGTTGATGCAGCTTGGCACCAGTGTGGTTGTAGGTGTTTTTGTCAGAGCTCAAAGAATCGGAACAGATACTACAAGATCTTCCAGCCAATACTTCACCAATTCCTCTAATCCTCCTCCTTGGACTGTTTATTTATTTCTCAAGCCCTGAAAGAATGAGAGGCTCGAGTAGAGTCAAGCTCTCACTTTTGTGTATTGTTATTCTATGACTATGGTCATCAATACATCCTTCACTAGAGTACAGTGCACACCCTCTCCAATCCTTGGTCCATTTCAATATATACACCTTTTTGTAACTTGGTGGGTATCAACACTATCTCGTCTTCACCATCTCCCCCCACCCCCTCTCTATCTGAAGCAGCCATGTTTCTTCTCTACTGCAATACACCTTTGTTTTGTTCCTCAATACTACTCCTCCCATCAGTTGAGGGGTGGGGTCTTTTCCTGCAAGTTACTTGGTGACCTCACTGGTACTGGTGCCACATAAAAAGCACCCAGTACACTCTATACAGTAGTTGGTGTTAGGAAACCATGTCAAAGCAGATAGCAGGGTTTGGTGCAGTCTTCTGACTTACCAGTTCCTGTTGAACCATTCAACCCATGCCAACATGAAAAATGGATGTTCAATGATGATGATGCCGCCACTGTTGTTGTTGTTTCATCGGTATATAATATTAATGTTATTATTTATATAGTGATCTGTGTATCTTACTCCTTGCAAACAGATCATGGAAAGACAAATTGACTGTGGTATTCGTCTTGAGATAATATCTCTTATGGATGTATTATGTTAAATAACACAAACATATACCAGTATCAGATGAAAATATCCCACAGCTGTTATGGCACCATGTCTGCTACTGATATATTTTTATGTTATTTAACACAATGTATCCATAATGGCTATTATCTCTAGATGAATACTGCAGTTAATTTGGCTTTCTAATGAAGTTCATACAATAATTGTTTATTCTTTTGTCATCTCATTTATATATATATATATATATATATATATATATATATGTATATATATGTATATATATATATATATACAGAGAGAGAGATAGAGAGATGTGTCTTTAGTGGCATTAATTTGTATCCGAGTAGTTAATCTGTAG
>NC_068993.1:17414826-17417102 GCF_001194135.2 Octopus bimaculoides
GCTCCTGTAGGATTTTCGAGCGAGATCGTTGCCAGTGCCCCTGGACTGGCTTGTGCGGGTGGCACATAAAAGACACCATTTCGAGCGTGGCCGTTTTCGTGCGGGTGACACGTAAAAGCACCCACTACACTCTCTGAGTGGTTGGCGTTAGGAAGGGCATCCAGCTGTAGAAACTCTGCCAAATCAGACTGGAGCCTGGTGTTGCCATCCGGTTTCACCAGTCCTCAGTCAAATCGTCCAACCCATGCTAGCATGGAAAGCGGACGTTAAACGATGATGATGATGATGATGTGATGTATTTGCATTAAGTATGATACACAAATCACTATTCTAATCAAATACTGCTTCTGTTGCACTTATTGAATTATTATTGTTTATATATTTTTTAAATTTTTTATCCAGGTTTCCAAATCTAATAAGTGTGGTTTCATCCCAGAAGATTATAACAGAGCTGTAAAAGTAAGTGTATTGTAAATATATCCATTCTTTTCAATTTCTGCACCAGAAACATCATCAGCTTTAGTAAATCATCGTCATTTAGCATCCATTGTCCATGCTGGCATGGGTTGGACGGTTTGACCAGGGCTGGCAAGCTGGAAGGCTGCACCAGACTCCAGTCTGACTTTGCATGGCTTCTACAGCTGGATGCTCTCCCTAACACCAACCACTCTGAGAGTGTAATGGGTGCTTTTATGTGCCATTTGCGTGACACCAGTATCTGCCATGACTGTGATTTTACTTGGCTTGATGGGTCTTCTTGAGCACAACATAATGCCAAAGGTCACAGTCATTTCCTCCATGAGGCCCAACACTCGAAAGGAGCTCAGCCACATTGCTTCTGTAAGGCCCAATGCTTGAAAGGTGCTTTTTGCGTGCCAGTTACTTGGCACCAGCATCAGCCATTATCATGATTTCACTTGGCTTGATGGGTCTTCTCAAGAACAGCATATTGCCAAAGGTCTCAGGCACTAATCATTGCCACTGTGAGGTCCAAAGTTCAAAGATCATGCTTCACCTTGTACCATGTCTTCCTGGGTGTACCTCTACCACAGGTTCCCTCCACAGTTAGAGATTGGCACTTATTTACACAGCTGTCCATCCATATCTCATAACCATACCAGCACAGTCGTCTCTCTTGCATACCATATCTGATGCTTCTTATGCCTAACTTTTCTCTCAGGATGCTTACACACTGTTGAACATGCACACTGACATTGCACAGCTAATGAAGCATACTGGCTTCATTTCTTTCAAGCCTACACATGTCCTCAGCTGTCACAGCCCATGTTTCACTGCCATGTAGCACAGTATGGCTAGGTGCCAGTATGGCTTGATGCAGGTATGGCTAGGTGCAGGCATAGCTGTGTGGTTAAAAAGCTTGGGTACAGTCCCTCTGCGTGGCACCTTGGGCGAGTGTTTTCTTCTATAATCCTAAGCTGACTAAAACCTTGTGAGTGAAGTTGGTAGATGGAAACTGAAAAGCTCATGTGTAAGTCTGTGTATGTTTTGTGTCTCCTGGCCTCAACATCACATGATAATTGTAAAATGGTTGTCACTGTCATACAAGCAGTGTTGCTCATTTCCAATATTCTGTAGAAACAGGTCTGGCTATGGGGAAGCATTATCTTGCTTAGAAACAGGTGAGGGCTAGCAACGTGAAGGGCATCTCACCATAGAAAAATCTACTCAATAAACCAGTGGATGTTAGAATGATGACGATGATGATGATGATCACACACACACACACACACACACACACACACACACACCACACACCACACACATGCGTGCACAGTGTATTTTATTGGAAATATGATCATAAAAGAATTAATGGAGTCTCAGTAGTTTAAAAGCCTGGATTACTGATTGAAAGAGCAGGAATCAATGATACATGGCATGATAGAAATATATGAAACAACTGATGTCCCATTTACTGTACCACAGCCCTATCTATACGTGTGTGTGTGTATAGACTTAGCATTTATCATCCTGTTTAGGTTAGGAATAAGCCATTGACTAAATTTAGTTGCCAATGATACAGTTCAACAGCAGTGTGTTCTATCAATTGTTTCTAAGTGAATCCATTGTTCTTTAGTCCTAACCTTAAAATAATTGCTATATTGTGATACGTGTTCATGATAGAATTCCAACAATTTTATGTTGATTTAGTGTGTGTATGTATATATATATATACATATGTGTGTGTGTGTGTATGTATATTTATATGTGTGTATATATATATATATATATATATATATATATATATATATATATAT
>NC_068993.1:17417367-17432041 GCF_001194135.2 Octopus bimaculoides
GCTATTTCTCAGCTTTTTTAGCTGCTATTTCTGAACTTCGGTATATGGTGAAGCAAATATTTGCTGATCCCTTAATTATATTTATAAATATATATGAGCTTTTAAATAAGTTCTCCACCAATAATGGTGCTTTCATACCGATGGGCTTGGTAAAAATTGTTAATTGTTAATTGATTTATTAATTAATAAATTGATAATCTTTTACCCTTTTAATTTGTATGTATATATATATGTATATATGTATGTATATGTATGTATATATGTGTGTGTGTGTGTGTGTGTGTATATATATATATACATGTGTGTGTATATATATGCATGTGTGTGTATATATATATGTATGTATGTATATGTGTGTGTATATATATATATGAGTGTACAATTTATAGGAAAGATTCAGTGGAATAATTACATGATAGCTAAATGTTGCTTAAGTGTCCCACTTGTGCGGGATTTGATTCAGGGAAAAAGCGAGACATATTTATGAGAAAATAGGAAAAATTGAAAATGGAGACAAACACTCAAGTTGTTATTAAATCATTTATATCTTCATATCATCGACTTATGTTTTGATGGATGCATTCAAAATACATCATCTTCATCATCATCATATGTTCATTTTTCATGCTGGTATGGGTTTGACAAGAGCTGGTAAGGCCAGGGGCTGCACCAGACTCCAAGTGTCCATTCTGGCATTGTTTCTATGGCTTGATGGACTTTGTCATGCCAATCACTTTACACAACATACTGGGTGCTTTTTATGTGGCACTAGCATTTGTGTGTGTGTGTGTGTATATATACATATATAGTTTACTGTTCTGTTACGGTAAGATCAACAAGGAAGTACTCTATCCGGTGAGAGATAAATATCATTTAATGTACACTGTATTAAAATAAGGGCTGCCAACAGTTTCTTGTCATTAAGACACGTCAGATACAATTCCTTGTATCTCCAAGCAATTTTGGGGCTTGGAGACACAAGGCACATTGTAAAAACTTATCTAACTATGTATCTTAATGGCTAGAAACTGTTAGTAGCCCTTATTCTAATATAGTGTACATTACATGACATGTGTATATATGTCCGTATGTATATATATATATATATATATATATATTTGAAGAAAAGCAACAAAAATTCATTAAGTTATAGCAGTACGTACGTTTCGTACAAACTTCATTTATTTATGTAGTGAGAACACCACATAAGATGTGCAATGAAAATGTACTCCTCAGCTGCATAATGGAAGTTCATTTCAGAAAGTCATTTTGTAGATGTGTGCAAAAACAAGAGTAGGAGATGAAGAAAATACCATCTTGACTGGGCTGTTAATCAACAGTCTTTGATTAAATTGATTAAATCTATATTATTATATATATATATATATATAGATATATATACCCACACAAATACATACACACATTAATTAGTGTATGTGTATTTGTTATGTAATTGCTGGCAATCACCCTAGTAAGATAAACTTAGTAAGATCCCACAATGTCATTCTAAAAATATACAATCACAATAAATGATGATGATGTCATTGAAATACCAGTACTCCAAGAAAATATGATTAATGCAAAACTATGTAAATCAATAAGCATTATATTTGATAGATAAATCTGAATGCTACAGGGTTAAAATGATGATAGTAATGTCTAATATATTGCTTCTTTTGTCCTTTTTCTAGAATGTCCTCACTCGGTGTGGCAGTAAAGATTCAATAGGCATTGGAAGCTTCTTCTCTGTCCTCGGAAAGTTTTTCGTCCAAACAGAAAATGGCAGTTCTGCATACTGTGTTGAATTCGATGTGTTCACTTCGGCAGCTAAATTTGAAGCAGTGCCAATCAACCCTGTTACTATTATGACCACGGCCTTAGCAAAAAATCTTGCTAGTCCTATGAGTTTAAGTAGACTACAGGGTAAGGCTAAATCCGGGTAAGTACTTTTGAAATCAGTCATCTTTTATTGTTTATTTGTTTCAGTCGTTAGACTATGGCCATGCTGGAGCACTGCCTTGAAGAATTTTAGTCAAACGATGCTGGTGCCACAGAAAAAGCACCCAGTATAGTCTGTGGAGTGGTTAGTGTTAGGAAGGGCATCCAGCCATAGAAAAAATGCCAGAACAGACAATAGAGCTTAGTGTGGCCTCTGACCTTACCAGATCCAGTCAAACCATCCAACCCATGCCAGCATGGAAAACAGATGTTAAATGATGATGATGGTACTTACTTTACCAGTCTTTTTTTTTTTTATCAAACTGTTAAGTTACAGGGACATAAACACTCCAACACTAGTTGTCAAGTTGTCAAGCAGTGGTGGGACATGGATACACACAACAGGGGCTTCTTTCAGTTTCCATTACTAAATCCACTCACAAGGATTTGTTCAGTGTGAGGCTATAGTAGAAGATACTTGCCCAAGGTGCCTCGTAGTGGGACTGAACCCGGAACCATGTGGTTGGGAAGCAAACTTCTTACCACACAGCCATGCCTGTACCATGTTAAATATATTTCCACTCATTATTTTCAATATACAGGCGTGCTTCAACTTTTGGCAGTAATTGGTTCCAAGGAATACAACTTAACTCGAAAAATGGCGTAGCATGAAAAAATACCATTAAAAAACTGAAATTCAGAAAAATAAAACACTTCCAGCCATTATAAAATACTACACTTTAAATATGGGGGCACGGTGTATGAAAAAAAAGTACAACTTTATACATTGTAAACACAAATACTTGTTTGAATTTCCTGGTACCGACTGTAATTCTGCCTCTTGGTGGGATGTTGAAACTATCAGTCCCAAAAAAGCCATATAGATAAATGTAAACATTGTAACTACTTCTTTTCCTCTTGTACTTGTTCCAGTCATTAAATTGCAACCATGCTGGGGTACCACCTTGAATTTTTAGCCAGATGAATTGACCCCAGGACTTATTTATGCTTTTGTAGAGCCTGGTACTTATTCTATCGGTCCCTTTGCTGAATCATTAAGTTACAGGAACGTAAACATACCAACACTGGTTGTCAAGTGGTGGTGGAGGGGACACACACACACACACACACATGGAAGATTTGTTTTAATTTCTGTCTACCAAATCCATTGACAAGCTTTGGTTGGCCCAAGACCATAGTAGAAGATACTCGCCCAAGGTGCTGCACAGTGGGACTGAGCCCAGAACCCGTGTGGTTGGGAAGCAAACTTCTTACCACAAAACCAATCAAGTTCTATCTGTTTAAATAATTGATTATGCACATATTTTCAAATGTATTTTATTTGATTTTTTACTTCAATATTAGTTTTTAGGTGTCTTCCTTAAAAAAAATTTCATGCTTTTAAATGTTTGCTGAAATCAATGTAAAGTCAGATAAATTAACTTAAGCTGAAGTTTCCTATTAATTTCTTAAAAAAAGAAACCGACATAAAGTAAAAAAGAGACATAATGTGAAACAACATACTTTGAGGTATGCTTGTATTTAAATTAGATTTTTTTTAATGATTAGTGTCTGACTCCGTAGTTTGTTAGTTTATGAGATGAAAGTTCATTAGTTTATGTTTCATCTTTGATGCTTCACAGTTTCTGTTGTTGAAGAAACTTCACTCTTGCTGGCTCACTCCATCTACTTGTAAATGAGTACCTTGTGTTGGTATAGGTCTCCATTGGGTGTAGTGAGTGTATGTTTAATAAGTGTTTTTGTTAGCTTGTGACTTCTAAATTTGTGAACTTAATGATTCTAGATTGTCTACATGGGGGCATAACTATTATTTGTTGTAGAGTTACCATAGCTATGCTGTTTACTCTTTACGACTTACCTCAGCTTACTATAGAGTAGGACCATAGAGAGACAGGGTTCACTGATGTAGCATATGTATACTACATCATTGTACACACACACACATACACATGCTAACACACACACACACATGCTCAGACACAAGGGAATTTCTATGTATTTATTATACTTGCTGGAAATAGCAATCAGCTCTCCTTCAATTCATGAGCCACTGTCTTGAGATTGTGTGTGTGTATGTATATGTGTGCATGTATGTATATGAGAGAGAAAGAGAACTGTTTCTCAGTCTGATAGGATTTGTGGGAGCTATTAATTTAAGTTTCTTTCATATCATAATCAGTTCTGTTTTGTACTTTTTTTTTACAGTTATGTTACCATGGACCATACTCGCAAATTAGTGTTGATGCTAGAGTCAGACCCTAAAGTTTCCACCCTGCCTCTAATTGGAATGTAAGCCATTTAATGTTCTCTTATTAAATACATCTGTTATCTTTTATGTCTTTCAGTCATTAGACTGCGGCCATACTGAGGCACCACTTTCAAGAATTTTAGTTGAATTTTTTTTTTTTAGCCTGGTATTTATTCTGTTGTTCTCTTTTGTCCAACTGCTAAGTTATGGAGATGTAAACACACCAGCACTGGTTGTGTAACCAGTTGTTTACTTATGAGTTTATCTTACAAGGATGAATGCCGGCAAACACAGATACAAAGACACACATATATGATGGGACTTCGTTCAGTTTCCTATTTCTTTATTGCCCACAAGGGGCTAAACATAGAGGGGACAAACAAGGACAGACAAAGGGATTAAGTCGATTACATCGACCCCAGTGCGTAACTGGTACTTAATTTATCGACCCCCCAAAAGGATGAAAAGCAAAGTCGACCTCGACGGAATTTGAACTCAGAACGTAATGGCAGACGAAATACCGATAAGTATTTTGCCCGGCGTGCTAACGATTCTGCCAGCTCGCTGCCTTCTTTCAGTTTCTGTCTACCAAATCTACTCACAAGGCTTTGGTTGGCCCACGACTACAATAGAAGACACTTGCTCAAGGTGTCACACAGTGGGATTAAACCTGGAACCATGTGGTTGGGAGGCAAACGTCTTACCACACAGCCATGCCATGTTTAACTCTTGTTGTTTTCATTAGCCTGTTTCATGATGTTTGTGCCATAAATGTGATACTATCGTACAACAGCAAGAAAGATGTTTCCAATAATTGGGGAGTTGTGAATTTTGAATGAGTTGATGTGAAAAAATGTATTTAGTGTGTGGAGGACTTAATGTTTAATTTGGTTGTTGGACAATGTACAGGGGAGAAAGACTGAGGGGTCAATGAGTATAATGAATTTAACCCTTTAGAATTTAAACCAGCCATATCTGAACAAAATATCCTATCTGTTTTGTATTCATACTGGCCAAATCTGATCCCTCACACTAAACCTACAATATCATTTTGAAAATTAACAGTTACGTCATCAAAATCTCAAAGCTATGAGATAATGCATGATTATTGCATGATAATGTGAATAAATAAGTGTTACTTTTAATTGAATAATTTAAATGTTAAAGGGTTAAAGATGTGGTGTAACTGGATAAAATGTATAAGAACAATGTAGAGGAAGGAACAGAAAGCCAAAGAATGTGTTATATGTGATTTAAGAGAACATTTTGAGCAAATTGTTAGAAATCTGTTGGTGGTTTGATTTATGCTTTCAAATAGAAGTTTTACTCATCATATTATCTGCCACGTAAAAAGCACTGGTGATGGTACCACATAAGAAGCACTGGTGCTGGTGTCATGTAAAAAGCACTGGTGATGGTGCCACATAAAAAGGACTGGTGATGGTGCCATGTAAAAAGGACTGGTGCTGGTGCTACATAAGAAGCACTGGTGATTGTATCATGCAAAAAGCACTGTTGATGGTGCCATGTAAAAAGCACTGGTGATGGTGTCATGTAAAAAGCACTGGTGATGGTGCTACATAAAAAGCATTGGTGATGGTGCCATGTAAAAAGCGCTGGTGCCACATAAAAAGCACTGGTGATGGTGCCACATAAAAAGCACTGGTGATGGTGTCATGTAAAAAGCACTGGTGATGGTGCCACATAAAAAGCACTGGTGATGGTGCCATGTAAACAGCACTGGTGCTGGTGCCATGTAAAAAACACTGGTGATGGTGCCATGTAAAAAGCACCCAGTGCGCTCTGTAAAATGGTTGGTGTTAGGAAGGGTATCCAGCTGTAGAAACCAAGCCAAATCAGACTATGGAAGCTGGTGTGGACCCCGGCCTTGACAGCTCTTGTCAGGCTGTCCAGCCTGTTCCTGCAAAGGAAAATGGGTAATGGTGGCAGCAGCATTTGCTTCTCATTCACATAGTTTTGGGTTTAGTCCCAGTGGATTGTTCCTTGCCTTCTACTATAGCTGGGCTAACCAAAGCTTTGCGAGAGGATTTGGTAAATGGAAAGTGGAAAAATGCCTGTTGTGTGTGTGTGTGCGTGTGTATGTTTGTGTCTCTTTGTCCCAACGCTGCATGATAGCTGTGAATGAGTATCACTGCCATACAAAGAGTGTAATTCATTTCCAGTGCTCTGCAAAAACATGTCTGGTCATGGAGAAATATTACCTTGCTCACAAACAGGTGAGGGTTGGCAACAGGAATAGCATCTGACTGTAGAGAACCTGCTTCAGTAAACTCTGTCCAGTTCCTGTAAGCATAGAAAAATGGAAATTAAAATGATGAAGATGAGGACGACGACGATGATGATGAATCATGAATTTCTAACCTAATATGTTTATTTATTCAGATATTTGTAAATAAGTAGAGATTAATTCTTCCTTTGCCGAGTGAAACTATTTATTGTGATGAAGTATTCTAAAAACAATTTTATCTGTTTCAGTTGGGTAAGTGGAGTAGACTGTGTAAAAAACCCGTACGTGTGGGCTTCTTGTTTACGTTACCTCTACAACAATTCTTTAAATCAACGGTAAGTTTTACTTTCTTTCTCTCTCTCTCCCTTGTTTGCAATTAGTTACATTCTACAAAACACAGGACTGTTCTTTACACTGGCTTTTACATTACAGAGTATGCTTGCCTCCACATCGTTTTATGCTGTTGCTGTATTGTCTGCAAGGAAACAAGATTGAATTCTATGAATGTGGTCTTCTCAATGAGAAAGAAAAAACTCATGAAATGGATGCATTTTGTGGTAGTAAAACTGTGAGACTGGCAAGTATATTTCATTTTTGAGAAACTAGTATCTTTTTCCACAGCATGGAAGACAAATATTAGTCATTTGATGACACACAAAAACTGCTAAATTCACTTAAACATTTATTATTTGGGTTCACACCAACAGCAACCTGGTCACTGCAACTGGTCTGAGACAACACTTCTAGTATATATAGGCTTTGGAATTATAAATATAATTTTTTTCGGCACTTGTGCCAGTGGCACGTGTAAAGACATTCGAGTGAGATTGTTGCCAGTGCCGCTGGACTGGCTCCTGTGCAGGTGGCACGTAAAATACACCATTTTGAGTGTGGCAGTTGCCAGTACCGCCTGACTGGCCTTCGTGCCGGTGGCACGTAAAAGCACCCACTACACTCTCAGAGTGGTTGGCGTTAGGAAGGGCATCCAGCTATAGAAACTCTGCCAAATCGGATTGGAGCCTGGTGTAGCTATCTGGTTCACCAATCCTCAGTCAAATCGTCCAACCCATGCTAGCATGGAAAGCGGACGTTAAATGATGATGATGATGATGATATATCTCAGTTGTTCTGGTTATCATTGCCTGGTGGTCATAATTGGTCAGTTAACTTGGCATTTAGTTATAATTCACATACACTTTCTGCCTTCTTTCTGTCAGTTAATATAAAATTTGGTTTAGCATTGAGTTCCACTGTATTTTCATTCATTGGACAAAACTTAAATCAATAAGAGAGGAAAGTGTATCATCATCACCATCATTTCATCATTTAATGTCCACTTTTCCCATCCTTGCAGGGGTCAGACGGAATTTGTTGAGGCAGATTTTCTTTGGCTGGATGCCCTTTCTTCTGCTATGCCTCACCTGTTCCTTAATAAGATAATATTTTTTATGACCAGACAGGTTTTTATGGAAAATTGTATATAAACAACATCATATATATGGAGGCGATTCTTGTGTGGAAATAGGTGAGAGTTGGCAACAGGAAGGGCATCTGACCATAGAAAATCTGCTTTACCAAACTCTGTCAGATCCATGTGAGCATAGAACAGTAGACTTCAGAACAGAAATGACGATGATGATGACAGATCTGAAGAAGGCAGCTGAAATTGCATTGGTTAACCCAAGGATATGGTAGAAGATAAAGGCATTTCTCCAATGTTGCTGTGTAGTGAAATTGAACTTGGAAGCCATGGGTTTGCAAAGCAAACTTTTTAACTACACAGCCATGCCTGTATCCATATAATCTCTAACACTTCTAACTATATATTTTTTTTCTGAAATGTATTTTCTTTATTTTTGCCTTAACCCGTTTGATGCTAACCCACTTGAGATTGTTCCTGGTTCTATGATACAAGTTTCTTGTTTCAAAATTATCTAAATTAAAACCTTCCATCATTAATTTATGTTCCAAACTAGTTTGATAATAACAACACTATTTTACAAAATTTATTGAAATAAAATAAGTGTATTTCAACAGAATGGTAACAAAATGGTTAAACTTGAAATATATTAGTTTCATTATTTTGATTAGTAATCTTGCTTTAATAACAAAGTGGGGTTGTTCAGTGAAATATTGAGTCATATCCTTTAAAGTCAATGACTTGTAGGGACCATAATATATTACAGAGTATATTAAATGAAACATTGTTACGTATCAGTGCTGGCTATAATTTCTATAGAAAATCTGTAGATATAGCCTTAACAAATGATTTAATAGCACTGCTAACACAGTAGAACACAGTTTTGATTTATAAGAGTTGGACGTGTTGCTGATGGAAGAGCAAGAACTCCTGAAATGTGACATATACACCCATTACCCATTTCTCATCTTCAATCTCATTGTTGTTTACATTAGGCATATTCAGATATGAAATGTCATAACAAATCAGTGATGGTTATAATTTCTATACAAAATCTGTAGAGTTAACCTTAACAAGTGATACTGTAAAATATCTAACCTAATTCTTTGTTTCTGAACCATGTTAACTTCTCCCTGTGGAGAAACTATTTAAATATAGTTTGAGTTTCTTGTTAGTATTGTGGTTTTCCTCTATTCTCTAGGATTTTGACCAGGATGGATTGGAAGTGGATCTGTCTTTACTGAAATATGGCATCAAAAAGAATAGAATAGACAGTGTAGCTGCCAGAGTGAATGATAAATCGAAGTAAGTCATTAGTCTCTTTTTGTGTTTTTTTAATAGTCTGTCTTTATTCAATGGTTTGAAAGCTATGTGTCATGTTGTTGTGAGGGCCACATCAATATACACATACATGGTCACACACATTTCTTTACTTGCATCTTCAACTTCTGATGGAGTCATAGAGGCCACTGTTATCAAATACCATGTGTCTTGGGCAGTTTAAACCTGGCAGAACCAGGTCTGAACAAAACTGATTTCTTCCAGATAGAATGATACAAGAGAGAGAAGAGAAATTGACTCCAGTGCTTGGCTGGACTGCTACAGTATTTATCAACACCAAAAGGATGAAAGGCAAAATTCACCTCAGAGTACAAAGAGCTGAAGTGAATTACAAGGCTGTCTGTCTAATATTGTAGTAACTCTGCCAACTCACCAACTGTGTGTGTTTGTGTGTGTGTATATAGACTTGGCTGTGTGGTTAAGAAGCTTGCTTGCTTCCTAACCATGTGGTCTTGGATTCAATCCCACCATGTGGCATATTAGGCAAGTGCCTTCTATAGTCCCTGGCTTATGAGTGGGATTGGAAGACAGAAACGGAAAGAAGCCTATCATATATGCGTGTGTGTGTGATTTTTTTTGAAAATGTTATGGTGTGATTTAAGAGAGATTTGGTTGTTGTTTCTAGTAGATCAAGCAACCATGTAGCAGCTCTCTTATTGATTTATTTGGATGGAATTTGTTAAGGTGGAGTATTTTATATGGACTGACACCAATCCTTATTTTCAAGCAAAGTAATGTTTCCCCATTGGTGGATATGTCTTCAGGGAAGACATCACTTGTGTGACATTGATGCTTGTTATAATCATCACATGATGGTTATAAGGAGACACAGATACATACACACACACACACATGCATGCACATACATGTGTGTGTGTGTGTGTGTATATATATATATATATATATCTACCTACATCTGTCTGTCTAATCTATCTAATCTATATATATATATATTTATATATATCTATATCTATATATGTGTATGTATGTATGTATGTACATACCCACACACACACATGTATATGTATATATGACAGGCTTCTTTCAGTTTCTGCCTACCGAATCCACTTACAAAGGTTTTGGTCAGCTCTGGGCTGTAGTAGAAGACACTTGCTCAAGATGGCATGCAGTGGAACTGAACCTGAAACCATGTGGTTGAGAAGTGAACTTCTTAATCATACAGCCATGTTTGATAAAATAATTTAAATTCAACTAAAGTAACTGAAATTTATAAACATTTGAAATTTATTGAAGCAGACTTTTTGTGGCCAGATATGCTTCCTGTCTCCAACTTTTGCCTGTTCCTAAGCAAGGTCTTATTTGTCTGTAGTCCTTTGAACATGAACTGTAAAATGGTTCAACAGTTTCCATGAATGACATTGCTTGTATGAAAGTGACATTTTACTCTTTTACTCTTTTACTTGTTTCAGTCATTTGACTGCGGCCATGCTGGAGTACTGCCTTTAGTCGAATCAAATCGACCTCAGGACTTATTCTTTGTAAGCCTAGTACTTATTCTATCGGTCTCTTTTGCCGAATTGCTAAGTTACGGGGACCTAAACACACCAGCATCGGTTGTCAAGCTATGTTGGGGGGGGACAAACACAGACACACAAACATATACACACACATATATATATATGCATATATACGACGGGCTTCTTTCAGTTTCCGTCTACCAAATCCACTCACAAGGCTTTGGTCGGCCCGAGGCTATAGTAGAAGACACTTGCCCAAGGTGTCACACAGTGGGACTGAACCCAGAACCATGTGGTTGGTAAGCAAGCTACTTACCACACAGCCACTCCTGTGCCTATTTGTTTATAATTAGTGCACAATGTCAAGAAAAGGGGACAAACACCCATTCATGCACACACATACTTACTGATGCGCACGCACGTGCGCACACACACACAGATACAGTGTGCTTCATTTAGTTCCTGTTTATCAGATCCACTCTCATGACTTTGGTTCACTTGGGGCTATAGTAGAAGACACTTGCCCAAAGTGCCACATAGACCGAACCAAATCTCACATGGTTACCAATTAAACTTCTTTACCACATACCCATGCCTGGCACAAAAGTAGTGTAAGTTTAAGATAATTTTAGAAAGAACAGTTAGCTTTTTAACTATAGCTATTGTTACTACCACTCAAATGTTGTAATTGTAATTTTACTTGTTTAATTTGTTTTTTATATCTAATTAGTATTTAACTTAGTAAGAAACTCAATTTTCCGCATTTATTATTTTTCAGAAGCAAGCCCAGTTCTTCATGTGTGAATGATGAAATAATTCCAAGAACAATTCCTACTCCTCATCAATCAAAGGTTATTAATTATTCTTCTGTATGTTCATTTACTTATGTTGTTTTTTAGCCCCAGTTGATCAAACCTATGATTGAAGGCATTCCAGCCATGACTATCCTTTGCAGTTTATTTCAGATTACATATCCAATATTCTTCAGTCACTTTTTTGACCCTTTAATATTTAAACTGGTCATATCCTGCCCAAATATACTACCTGTTTTATGATTAAATCGGCCAGATCTTGCCTCTCACACGTACCCTACAATGTAATTCTAAAAATAATGTCACATCATCAAAATCTTGAAGCTACAAAATAATGCATTAAAAACCATTTAGCATTTAAGATTATTCTATCCAATGTAATGCTTATTGTTTTAAATTCATCATGTATTATCTCGTAGTTTTGAGATTCCAGCAAGGTGATTGTATATTTTTAGAATGATATTGTAGGGTACGTGTGAGAGGATGGATCTGGCTGGTTTGAACATAAAATAGGTAGAATACTTGGGCCTGATATGACTGGTTTAAATGATAAAGGATTTATCCAAAACAATATGATGAAATAAGTATCACATTTGACAGAGTAATCTAAATGCTGAAGGGTTAATGACTGTAAGATGTGATTCAAGAGAGATTTGGTTGCTATTTCTAGTAGGATGAGCAATCATGCAGACGATCCCTCATTGATGCAATTCATTTCCTTCTTTTATCTAATTGTGGAGGGATTCAGTCCCCTCTATTGAATTGCAATGTCTGAGTTGACCCCTGACTCAGAATACTGTGTATGATTTCAAACCCTGGTAATGCTTTTGTTTTTGATCCTAGGGAACTGGGCAGTAATCCAATTCCACATTCCCAATTGAATTGACCTATGACCAAAGATCAAGTCATGACCATCCTACCTTTTTGTAAAGATATTTGGGTGTGAATTAATGGAGATATGACTGCTATTTCTAGGTATTTGAATGACTCTGTACAGACTCCATTGTTGTCTTACCACACACACACACACACACACACAATAGGTTTCCACAGTTTCCATCTACCAAATTCATTTGCATTGGTTGGTCTGTGGCTGCAGTAGAAAACATTTGCCTAAGGTACCTTACAATGGGACTGAACCTGAAACAATTTGGTTGCAAACAGAGCTTCTTAACCACACGGCCATACCTCACTGCCTTAATCATTAACTACTGTTTAAAAATTTTTTTTTTTTTATATATAATTAGAGAGAGTGGTGAAATTGATGTAGATGATGTTTCAGCTCAAACATCTTTATACCAATATGAGTAGGGACAGAAATCTGGAGGAGCAGTTCTTGGATGGAATAGATGGGAAAAGTGTTGATAGACTGTCTTATCCAATCTGTCTTCTTGTGAAGATGAGCAGAAGCTATTGTAATAGTGGTAGAAGTGGAGTAGAGAAGAAACAGCATGTCTTCTAGACAGTTGCTGCTGTTGTTGATGGTAGTGTGGTGGTGATTGTGGGTAGACCCAGGCATTCCAACCATGACTGTCTTGTTTTTATCTTATGTACAGAGAATCCAGGACTCATTTATTTTTCTAAAGTAGTAAGGGTGTGAGTTAAGGGACATCTGGCTGCTATTTCTAGCAAGGTAGGTGACTATGTAGAGGTTCCTTCAGTTTGTATAAGACATTTGCCTGAGGTGCCCCACAGTAGAATTGAACTTTAGTCCACGTGGTTGAGGAGCAAGCTCCTTATCCACATAGACCAGCTTGTTTCTTCTGTGACACCATTGTTCAAAATTTTATAGCCCTGTCCCTGTTATGGATTTTCTGCCATCGCAGTGAGACTTTGCTTGTTTATTTTATATCACTTTGTTCATAATAGCATTGATAGGAAGATTACAAATACAGACATGTTCATATTGTTGGAGAGCAATTATTTTTACTGTTGGATGCTCATGCTAATCATTCAGCTAACAAATCAACTTTACTTTTTTTCCGTGTTGTCTCCTGCTATTGTTTTCTCAAAAATTAGTTACAAATTACCATCCATTTTTGGATGGTTTAAGAGAACAGTTACATGTGTTCTTACATCCGTGTATGAAACTATGGGACTCCTAGATTAATGATGGGAATATTGAAAGAGTGCAATGAGGCAAAGTGAAGCAAACAAAAAATATTATTTATCTTTCTTGGGAAGACACACTTAAATGGCTTTAGAATATGCTTGTGCTTTTCACCCATAGATTCAGCCAGTCAGCTGTCATCTTCAGCTCAGCAATTGTGTCACATAGTTAACAAAACAAGAAGACAAAAAACAAACCCTATTGAATTTTTATTGATTTCTTATATACGTTTTTCAGATTTATATGAAAGGGAAATGGAGACCATTCATGTCTTTATCTCTCACAAACAAGATAAATTGTTTAAAACATCAAATGTTTATGTTTTCTGCTGCTCTATTTATGCATGTTTTTCATTATCAACAGTATTCATAAATGTATGATTAGCTCTATAGATTTTTTCTTTTAGTTGATGAACAAATGGTGGCTGTATTGTTCATGATTTTTCTTTTTTTGTTGGAGCATTATAATTGTAAGTGAAGTGAAACTATTCAAACAAAGAATTGGAATATGTCCTTGGACTCAGTTTGTCAGGACTTTAATGCTAGTGCACAATTCTTAGTATCCATTTGTAATGGATCTAAACACATTTTATATATATGCAGGTGTGGTTGTATGGTAAGAAGCTTGCTTCCCAGCCACATGGTTCTGAGTTCAGTCCCACTGTGTGGCACCTGAGTAAGTGTCTTTTACTATAACCTGATCAACCAAAGCCTTGTGAGTAGATTCGGTAGACAGAGATTCAAAGAAGCCCATCATGTGTATGTTTACACCACTGCTTGACAATTGGTGCTAGTGTGTTTATGTCCACATGGTTTGGTAAAAGTGACTGATAGAATAAGTACCAGCCTTAAACAAAAAAAAAGTTGGGGTTGATTCACTTGATTAAAACAAAATTTCTTCAAGGTAGTGCCCTAGTATGGCCACAGTCTGATGAGTGAAACAAGTAAAAGATAAAGTTAAAGATATGTGTGTGTGTGCATATGTATGTAGATATATGTATATGTGTGTGTGTATATGTATATATATATATATATATATATATATATATATATATATAT
>NC_068993.1:17433438-17434497 GCF_001194135.2 Octopus bimaculoides
TATATATATATATATATATATATATATATGTAATCATTTTAATGTCCACTTTTCTTTGCAAGCATGGGTTGGACAGAGTTTATTAAGGCAAGTTTTTTTTACGGCCAGGTGCCCTTCCTGCTACCAACCTTCACCTGTTTCCAAGCAATGTAATGCTTCTTCATGGCTGGAGGTGTTTTTGCAGCATATTGCAGCATATCTACAACTACCATGCAATGTCACGATAAGGAAACACAAGACACATGCACACGTGTGTGTGTGTGTGTTTACCACTGGCATAACATTCCATGATGTTGTAAATGAGTATCGTTGTCATAGAAGTAATGTTGGTTGTTCTTTTCCAGTCTTCTGTGAAGAAAACCTATCTGGCCCACAGAAAAATATTACCTTGCTTGGAAACTGGTGAGGATTGGTGATAAGTGCATCTGGCCATAGAAAATCTGCGTCAACGAATTCCATCTGATCACCATCATTATCATTAACATTTAACATCTGTTTTCCATGCTTTGACAGCTTGACAGGAACTGGGAAGGCTAAGGGCTGCACCAAGTTCCATAGTCTCTTTTGACTTGGTTCCTATAGCTGGATGCTCTTCCTAATGCCAACCACTTTATAGGGTGAACTGGGTGCTTTTTACATGGCACCAGCACCAGTTCTTTTTTACGTGGCGCTAGCATTTACACCAATGCTTTTTACATGGCACCTTGGTTTTAGGATCTTATTTCTGTTGTGTGGACATTAAATGATGTTGGTAATAATAATAATAATAATGATGATGATGATGTTTGTATGTATGTATGTGCTCATTTGTTTAAAAAGGAAAATGCATAGTCTTATTTTAGGTGATAGTTAAATGTCAAATAGTTTACAATTCACCATTTTAAGTTCTCAGGTCTAAATATTGTTGTTGGCACTCCGTCGCTTACAACGTCGAGGGTTCCAGTTGATCCAATCAATGGAACAGCTTGCTCATGAAATTAGCGTGCAAGTGGCTGAGCACTCCACAGACACATGTACCCTTAACGTAGTTCTCGGGGATATTCAGCGTGAAACAGTGTG
>NC_068993.1:17435479-17436419 GCF_001194135.2 Octopus bimaculoides
GCATGGCACCTTGGGCAAGTGTCTTCTACTATAACCTCGGGCCGATCAAAGCCTTGTGAGTGAATTTGATAGACGGAAACTGAAAGAAGCCCGTTGTATATATGTATATATATATGTATGTGTGTTTGTGTGTCTGTGTGTTCGTGTGTCTGTGTGTCTGTGTTTGTCCCCCCACCATCGCTTGACAACTGATGCTGGTGTGTTTACGTCCCCGTAACTTAGCGGTTCGGCAAAAGAGACCGATTGAATAAGTACTAGGCTTACAAAGAATAAGTCCTGGGGTCGATTTGCTCAACTAAAGGCGGTGCTCCAGCATGGCCGCAGTCAAATGACTGAAACAAGCAAAAGAGTAATTATCCCAGGAAAAATTAAGAGATAAAAAAACGGGAGTTGCTGTGTGGTAAGGAGCTTACTTCCCAGCTACATGGTTCTGGGTTCAGTCCCACTGCGTGGCACTTTGGTCAAGTGTCTTCTACTATAACCTCTGGCTGACTAAAGCCTTGTGAATGGATTTGGTAGACGGAAACTGAAAGTAGCCTGACGTATATGTGTGTGTGTCTTTGTGTAAGTATTTGTCCTCCACTACTGCTTGAAAACCAGTGTTGAAGTGTTTACATTCCTGTAACTTAGCGGTTCAGCAGAAGAAATCAATAGAATAAACATCAGGCTTACTCTTTTACTTGTTTCAGTCATTTGACTGTGACCATGCTGGAGCACCACCTTTTATTAGTCGAGCTAATCAACCCCAGGACTTATTCTCTGGAAGCCTAGTACTTATTCTATCGGTCTCTTTAGCCGAACCGCTAAGTTACGGGGATGTAAACACACCAGCATCGGTTGGGGGGACAAACACAGACACACAAACATATACACACACACACACACATATATATATATATATATATATATATATATACATATATACATATATACGACGGGC
>NC_068993.1:17436681-17439387 GCF_001194135.2 Octopus bimaculoides
GTAGATATTGTATGATGTAGGTAGGTGTTCTTATATATAATTACTTATATCTTATTGGAGGTTCAGATGTGGCTGTGTGGTTGAGAAGTTTGCTTTGCAGCCATATGAATTTAGGTTCAGTCCCGCTTCCGTGACAGTATGGGCAAATGTCTTCTACTCTAGCCTCTGGTTGACCAACATCTGAAGAGTGGATTTGGTGGACAGAAACTAAAAAAAAGCCCCCATATCACACACACACACACGCACGCACGCACACACGCACGCACGCACACACACACACACACACACACCATCATCATCATCATCATCATCATCATAATACATCTGTTTTCCATGCTGGCATGGGTTGGACGGGAATTATTTCTCTTATTTATTATTATTCTCATTTTTTTCTCCCGTAGTTGATTCTGTATGAGCCCTACCACTTTTTTCTTTTGCAATTTTTCCTTGTAGGACTCCCTTCATTCATGGTTGTATTGTTAGAGTGCTGGATAAAATGCTAAAATGCTTAGTAATATTTGTTCTGGTGCAGATCCCAGTGTAGTTAACTTTGCCTTTCATCCGTTTTGGGACTGATAAAATAAAATGCTAGCCTAGTACTGAGGTCAGTGGTATCATCTAACCCTCTTCTCTTCAAATTTGCTGACCTTACACTTAAATTAGAAATAATAATAATTATTCAAGTATTGGGGTCAACGTAATTGACCAGCCTTTCATCCTTCTGGGGTTGATAAAGTAAAATACCTGTCAAGTACTTGGGTTGCTTTATAATCAACTACCCTCATTTTCTTGAATTTCTGATGTTGTGCCTATATTTCATTTGATGTTCAATTCCAGTGAGGTCACATTTGCCTTTCAACATTTTGGGGCCAATAAAATAAAGGACCAGTCATGCTTTGAGATTGATTTAATCAGATGTATGCTTTCTAAAAAAAAAAAAATTTTTAAAAAAAGCAAACTTTTGTATGTTTTTATTATAGGATAATTGAAAACAATGAGTTGATAGAATACCAGGCAAAAGACATTAAATTTTGACTTCAAATCCTGTTTATTGCTCCCCATCTTCTTTATCAAAAATTAAAATGTTTTTAATGGCTGATCAACATTTTGATATTTAAGGTTGATTGAATGTTAATTGTTATATTATTTATGTTTATTGTGCAGATACCTGAGGCAAGATTTTCTGTACCTGAAGTATCTTTGATATTTAATGATACAAGTCAAGCTTCACTTCAACGAAAATGTCATGATAACTCTTCTCATCCAGTGCCAAATAAAATTACACCACCATCACCATCACCATCTAATTACAGCTCTCCTGTTTGTACACAAGGCTTACCATCGTTGCCAATGAGGAATTCATATCCGAGTTCAAAGGCTGGCAATGCCATATATTCTGCTTCTTTAGCACCAACACAATTCTGCCAGCAACCCAGCAAACCATTGATGTACTCAGGTGTGCCCATTAATCAAAACATTACGACAGATGGTAACATGTATACAAATCACCCTACGTTGCAACCCTTACCCAACAGAAACCCATTACCAGTTTCTGAGTATAATAGATCTGTCTACCCTTCCCCTATACCCTTTCCAAACAAAGAGATTATGCAGGGATCGAACTCAGAGCAGCATCCTCATTTCCAGTATTACCCTCAAAATAATCTAATTCCACTTCCAAACTCATATACTCATCATCCGAAGCCAGTAATGGACAGCATGCCCAATACCTCTCCATATGGACCTTTCCCTTCCCAACCGAACTTTATGAAGCCATCTCCTTGCTTCACATCCCCTGTAATGTGTGAAAGGTACCATATGGTTAACTCTCATCCCATGCCACCCCATTCGTCAATGTCAACATATCCACGGACTGCTATTGATAAGCTACCTGCTTTGCCCTCATGCCCTTGTTGTGTTGTTCAACCAAACCCTTCATACCATCACACAAGTACACCGACCATTCCCCCTGCAAACCAAGCTCCAGTTGTCAATGTCTGTCAGGGACACGAAAAAAACATAAACTGTATTGCTACTCATATTCAGTGCCATGACAAACACGACCAAGAAATCACTGTTGAAAAACTGCAACAGACTAAACTGAACGCAATTAATAGTTCCAACAGTTCTTACAGCAATACACCACCAAATAACTCATGCAACTCTGTAAAAGAGAACACAGGTGCTAGGCAACACGAAAATAGTGTAATAGAAGTATCAGAAGATCAGAACTTCAGAGCGAGTAAAGACAGTGGTCTCAGCGAAAGTCCTGATTCTTCTCAGGAAACTGATCCACAGTTATCAAAAATTCAAAGAGAAAGTATTCCTCCAGAGATATATCGGTTACTAATGCAACAAAGTGCTGAGCTGCAAGAACTTAAAGCTCAAATTCAGCAGATGAAAATTGATCAAAACTCAGCGATGGCTTTCAATCAGTCCCTCAATCCATGTTCTACTTGTTCATCTGTTGTCTCGGCAAAGAGTGAGTCTTCAGAATCAAAAGCATCTTCAGAAAAAAGGTTTTTATATATTATTTTTTTCATATGGATTTTATAGTTTTTTTCTTCATATTTATCTTAAAATTCTTATACCATATATCAGGTGTAGGCATGGCTGTGTGGTAAGAAGCTTGCTTCCAGGTTGGGTGCCACCTTGGGCAAGTGTCTTCTACTATGGCCTCAGGATGACCAAAGCCTTGTGAGTGGA
>NC_068993.1:17439397-17453982 GCF_001194135.2 Octopus bimaculoides
TTCTTATACCATATATCAGGTGTAGGCATGGCTGTGTGGTAAGAAGCTTGCTTCCAGGTTGGGTGCCACCTTGGGCAAGTGTCTTCTACTATGGCCTCAGGATGACCAAAGCCTTGTGAGTGGATTTGGTAAGACGGAAACTGAAAGAAGCTCATTGTGTATGTATATATATATATATATATATATCTGTGGCGACTCTGACACTCAGGCTGTTCTGGCTTAGCCCAAGTATAAATTTAGTAAAGTGAATGTGTATTTGGAAGCTGATTTAATTTCTACCAACATTGACTTCAGGTATGTTATTGCAGCCAATAATTCAGGCTCCTTTTATTGAGCCTGGCCGCAGTTAATTTATTTCCGTTCATTGTCTGGCAGTGTCTTAGAAGTGCTCCAAAAATATCATTCGTAGCAGGCATTGTCTCGATATTGTTCACACGTGCCTGACTCAGGTTCAGAAGTTACAGCCCGAGTTGTTATCTGTAATTGAAAAAATTAAAAGTAATTCAAATACAATGTTTTTCTTGAAACAATAAATTTCTATAGGGATTAGGATTCAAATTTCAATCTAAGAAAAGTTTCCATTCTACAACATTCTTAAAGGAACAAAAATTTATCCAGCAACTTGGGCTATTATGAACGAGCCTAGTAGGTGTAAAAAAAACTAACTGGCATCTCTTGTCAAGAGTATAGGTGACAGTCTGTACTCTTGACAAGAGATGCCATTTAGTTTTTTTTACACCTGATCGCTGATGTTTGTTGTGCACTCTGCTGTCATTATTTGATTGCTGTTATTCTGTGCATCTGTGTGTGAAGAACAATTGTGTTTTACAAGGTTGCTTTATTCTAACCTTTAACTTAGAAATGGAGAAAGACATAGTGCTAGATATAAAAAAAATAAGCTATTCGGGGCTAGAAATAAAGCGGCAAAATGTTAAATTCTTCAATTTGTGTCTCTGCATAATCTGGGCAACTGGGGTGTATTTAATGTGAAAAAAAAAAAAAAAGGTATGCAAAAATTGGCTGACATAGAATAAGGACTGCTTATGTAATAGCTGTGCAAGAGTAATTGACAGTAAGAAACACTCAAGAACTGCTTCCTGGTAGAGAGGTAGTTGATAACTTTAGTTACTTAGGTGACCTAATTAGCAATGGAAAGAACACTAGTAAAGAAAGAGCATGATAGAAAAAAGTTTTGGAAATTACTTCTCTCTTCAGCTGAAGAGCAGATTGTAATGATGCCTCCCTATAAAATGTGGTTTTGCAAGGCAGCAGTTATATGAATGTTGAAAGTGGAAGGTACATGAAGGCTTGACAGAAATCAAGCAAGCATGTCAATATTTATGGAAGACACTGTGCTGGATAATATCTATATAAACCATGCCAATCGAGAAAAGTAGACACAAAAATGATGATTAAGACAATATCTGTATATTGTTACTTGTCTCACTCATTGAACTGTGGCCATGCTGGGGCACTGCCTTGAAGGGTTTAGGCAAACATATCAACCCCAGTACTTATTTTTAATACTAGCGGCATGTAAAAAGCACCCACTACACTTTCGGAGTGGTTGGCGTTAGGAAGGGCATCCAGCTGTAGAAACATTGCCAGATTGGATTGGAGCCTGGTGCAGCCTTCTGGCTTGCCAGCCCTCAGTCAAACTGTCCATCCCATGCCAGCATGGAAAACGGATGTTAAACGATGATGATGATGATGATGATGTAGTTATTCTTTCAGTCTCTTTTTCCAAAACCACTAAGTTACTAAGTAACATAAACAAATCAACACCCGTTGTCAAGCTGTAGGGGGATACACACACACACACACACACAATGGGCTTCCTCATACTTTCTGTCTCCCAAATTCACTCAAGGCTATAGAAGATGCTTGCTGAAGGTGTCATGCAGTGGGACTGAACTTGAGACCACATGGTTAGAAAGCAAACTTTTTAACCACACAGCAACGCCTGTCAAAGCAAATATTTTTATTATTTAGTACTCTTCTTAGTGCCAACCACCCACTGAGGCAGGAGTGGTGTTTTTGTTAGCTAAACAAACTGAAGTAATTAGAATAATATGTCTTAATATCTGTAGTTAAGTATTAATCTCGTGATCAAGAGACTAATGGTTCAGTATGTTAAACCTTACAAAACATTGTTAAAATTTATTTCAGATATTAAAAAAAAATGTTATCTCCTTTGTATTGTTGTTATTCTCATTCAGTGTCGAAAGGTACTCTGTTGGTGTAAACACATCATTCCAGACATCAGCGTCACCTGAAACAACACCAAACAATTTAATTAATCTTCAGTCATCTCCAAAATCTCCACTGAAGACCAAAGCTGATAATTTTCCTCCTGTTTCTGCTCCAACTGCTTCAAAAATGGGACCAACTTCATCTGTTTCAAGTCAGACTTGGTAGGAATTGATATTTTCTAACATCTAAAGGCTTTGCCTAACATAACATACTGTACTCCCACCAAAGGGCAGTATGTTAAGTCACTATCATCTTATTTCTCTTTCCAGTTCCAAATAGATTACTTCCACTATAACATGAGCAGTCCTAACCCTAACCCTCCCACTGCAAGAAACCTGTTCTGTCTCATTTCTTTATACTCTAACCTTTCATCATCTAGCATAAAGCTGTCTCTCTCTTTACTGTAGCCCCATTCAGCTGATTGGGATCTTAGTCTTGTGAGCTACATAGAAACTTTATTTGTGCTGGTGCCATGAAAAAAAAAAAGTACTCGGTGCACTTTGTAAAGTGGTTGTCTTTAGGAAGAGCATCCAGCCATTGAAACCCTGCTAAAGCAGCATAATGCAGTTCTCTGTCCTATCGGACCTTGTCATACCTTCCAACCCATTCCAGAATCATCATCATCATCATCATCGTTTAACGTCCGTTTTCCATGCTAGCATGGGTTGGACGATTTGACTGAGGACTGGCAAGCCAGAAGGCTGCACCAGGCTCCAATCTGATCTGGCAGAGTTTCTACAGCTGGATGCCCGTCCTAACGCCAACCACTCCGAGAGTGTAGTGGGTGCTTTTACGTGCCACCGGCACGAGGGTCAGTCACACGATGGATATTAAAAGATGGTGATCATGATGTTGAAGTTATAGGTTAGATTCATTCTACAATTCATGTATTAAACAAAACATTGGGAAAGCAGTTTTAAAGCAGTTTTCCATGGGATATTATTATAATGAGCTGTTTATTCATCCACAGCTATTTTGATGGACTGTATTTGTCAGTTTTTCTGGGTAGCCTAGCAACTTTGACTTCCTATTGAAGTATGTGTATGTAAGACACACACAGAAGTATCATAAAATTGTGTTTAACAGGATCTGTATGTTGTAATATTTTTGATGTTTCATTTTTCAGGCCTCCACATCATGAAACTGATGGCTCCTACACTTTGGCCACGACAGAATTTTCCCATGGGGAGGATTTCTCTGCTGTTGCTCAGTGCCTCTCTGTTAACCAGAAGTCTGTAGAGAGCTTCCATTCTGATTTAGTTTTGGACCTACCCAGCTATCAGACATCCTTATCCAGGTACAGTGTACTTATGTAGTTTCTTTGTTTTTCAATAATCTCCAACCTTAGAACTTTTGCTCCACTACATGCTTAGCATTGGTGTACAAAGATAAAAGGCAGAGTAGACTCTGGCATTTGATTTAGACTTAAAACATACAAAATTAAAAGCTGTTAGGAATCTGGTGCAATGCTCTGCAATTTGTATATCTCTTCCTCTTAAGACAAAATTACTAATTTTTTAATACTGTGTCTTGAAGAAGAAAAGGTCAACTGAGTTTCTTTCACTATTTTACAGCCCTTTTTCTGTACTTGTATTATTGGAGGGTCTCCTAAAAAGTTTGATATTTGCATAATGGTAAACGGATTAGACTTAGCTTTTGTATGGAATAATTCCACCCATGCTAGAGATGTTACAAACATTATAGTGTAAGCATGCACATTGATTTGGCCTTGCTCTAACCCCTACTGATGGAAGTGAGACACAATACATGCAACTGAATTCATAGTGAACCCAGACATCATACAGTTTTACATCTGATTGCCTCGTGTGTCTTTTCTTGAATTCTAACTTGAAGACAATGTCTGCAGATATTCCACTATTTTGGATTTGAGACTTATCTTAATGTTAAATAATTCAGCTGCTAATAACTGTCTTATCTCTTATCAACTAAAGAAAAGTGACATCATAAATTAGCTAATTTTTTAATGTTTTAACCCTTTAACATTCAAATTATTCTCGCAAATCATCATCATCATCATCGTTTAATGTCCGCTTTCCATGCTAGCATGGGTTGGACGATTTGACTGAGGACTGGTGAAACCGGATGGCAACACCAGGCTCCAATCTGATTTGGCAGATGTAACACTTATTTATTCACACGTTTTCGAATTTATCTTGCATTATCTTGTAGAGTTGAGATTTCGATTATGTGACTATGTTTTAGACTAACGTTGTAGGGTAGGTGTGAGAGGCTGGATCTGGCCAGTTTGAATAAAAAACAGGAAGAATATTTTGGCAGGATGTGGCCAGTTTAAATGCTAAAGCGATAAATATAATTCAATTAAAAACAAAACTTGTGATAGGTAAGGCATTAATAACTTCTGTAAATAAATGTACTAATTAAAATATACTTTTCCTGTATGTATTTTGTTAATATATGTATATGATATGCTTAAACACGCATCATTAATTTGGATATCTTTTTAAAGGATTGTGTTTAATTATTGCATTTCAGATCTTCAGACCATCAAGCCATCGAAGGAGTACAAACTTCTGAATCTACCAACGGTTTAGTGAGTGTCAGCATGTGTGCCAAAAGAACTTCTGTAAGTTTTGGTAACATCTTAATCAGTGTTGAAATACTTAACTAAGAGAAATACATTTGTCATAATTAAATAATAAATAAATGCGCCCTTTTAAAGCCTAGCCAGGCTCATGGGCCTGGTTTCCCGGTTTCTATGGCGTATGTGTCCCCCCCCCAGCTGGACAGGACGCCAGTCCATCGCAGCATTACTCATCATCATTTTATGTTTGTTTTCCTTCCTGGCATCTTCCAGTTCAGCATCCTTACTTATACCACCTGATACATATACCAACAAAGGAAACTACTGATCTTCGCTGTTGTTATTTTTGTGGTTGTTGTGTATGTCATAATTTTTGGTGGTAACTGTAATTTATTCAAGTCTCTGTGATAACTGGCAAATATATATTTCGTAATGCCTAGCTTAACTTGTTAACAGCAGGATTTTCTTTCCCCCTCTCCTCTCTCTTTTTTTAAGATGTAGGTTGTAAAAAAGAAATGAAAAAATACTTTTTGTGGTTTTAGGAGAGTTGCTATCATCATTTTACTGTGGAAAAGTAACGACATTTTGGTCATGTATCATTAATATCAATATGTGTATATACACTAATTCTTATTGTCATATTTCTTAGAATGGAGGAGATGAAGATTTTGAAGAAGATCATGCAGAAGAGATACCAGGAACAATAAAGAATAAAGAATATTATGATGGTCTTATTGTAAGTTTGGGATTCCTTTTTGTTTTTTCACTGTAAATGAATAAATCTGGTATCTAATTACAGACTGAAAGGCCTTAAATTCAGTTGTATCATAGACATTTTGCCATGTATATGGGTTGTACACTTAATTCTATCTCTCCATTCATCTCTGCCCACTATTCCTTGGAGGGTCATGGGGGTAGAGTTCTCAGGCACCTCCTCAATAGGGTCCTATCAGAAGAAACTGTCATTAGTCTTTCCGGATGAATTCTTAAGTGTGACCAACTTAGGACTATGGATATTATTCAACCATCTTGTTCTTGGTCTACCCTTGGATCTCCTGCCAGTTGGCTTGGCTAAAAAAAACTGTCCTGAAATTGTTTTCTGTGTCATTCAAATCACAGCACTGAAGTTGTGCAGAGAAGTAGTGTCTTGACCTGGCGAGACTGCCTGAGCACTGAGCTACACATCCTATTGAATAACGTTACTCCAGAAAGCCTCTGGGGAAACCCCATTTCAATCTACTTGTATTCATGATTGTACTCTTCAATCACTTAATTCTGCTTTGTCTCAAATCATGTAGCCTGCAGAAATATGTACCTGATCATTTGGGAATGTTAGCTGAAAAAGCCTGTTCTATTGAATCCAGTGGGAGATTTATCTGTTATTTACTTAACACCAGAAAGCTTGACTTTTGAAGCTGTTTGGGATTTAGATGCCATCACCATATTTACATGACTTTCAGAATGTGTGTCATTGACTCAATTAAAAAGTACTGGTCTCTTTGGACAAAATTTTTGTAATAGCCAAGGGTCATCTCAGCAATACCAAAGAATAACCAAATACAACCAACCATCACACACACACATGCTTACACACACCGGAATACACATACAAAAGTACTAGGAATTACCTAAAACATCCACTCTCATGGCTCGATCTACATAATACCTAGACATGAGTTCAAACCATGTTGGCTCTGGAAATGGCATTAAACTCTTTGTATTAGTCTGCTTAGCTGACAATATAGTTGATCGGTTAATGCTAGAAACATTGTAGAAACAACTACTGCCATGTCATAATATGCTAGAAGGAATTTTTAAATATTATATTTAGTCTTAGGAACGTAATTTCCATATATATATATGTTTCAATGTATGTATATGTATTATATATGTTTCAATGTATGTATATGTATTATATATGTTTCAATGTATGTATATGTATTATATATGTTTCAATGTATGTATATGTATTATATATGTTTCAATGTATGTATATGTATTATATATGTTTCAATGTATGTATATGTATTATATATGTTTCAATGTATGTATATGTATTATATATGTTTCAATGTATGTATATGTATTATATATGTTTCAATGTATGTATATGTATTATATATGTTTCAATGTATGTATATGTATTATCAGTTGTTCATAAAAATAAGATTAAAGCAACATTTTATAATTTTTGTTGTCTTCAGAATTATGTTAAGGAATTGCTGCAGCAAGAATCTCCAACAGAAAGTGAAAAACATGAAAAAAGACATCGAGAGAAAGAATCTGGGAGTCCAGACTCTGTATTAACTTCAACCAATCAAGATAAAGAAAGTTTGATATCAAACAATACATCTTATCTATGGTAATGATTTTTACTCTTTTTTGTAAGTTAGGAATACTCATAATTTATGTTAGAAATATTGTCAATTTGGTAGAAGAGTTGTTAGAGTGTTGGATGAAATGCTCTGTGGTATTTATTCAGGCTTTGCCAAGCTTAATGTTGCTATTCATCCTTCTGAGATCAATAAGTAAAATATCATTCATAGGGCAGTGATCAGGCAGAAATGTTTCCATGGTCAGATAGGGTGCCTTGCAGTGTTTGTTCTGGCTCATTGTGTTCTGAGTTCAAATCATGCTGTGGCCTACCTGGTTGTCTTAAACCAAGTGATGGAGTACGTCTCCCATCTGTCACCTGCATTAACACCTGGGTGTTGGGTGTCTTGAGGAGTCCCATCTGTTGCAGGCATTTGGGTTGGGTCTATGATTGAAGATACCTCCTGTAAAGGATCAAGAGCATTGCCCTTTTCTACTGACTTAAGATATTTTTAAAAAATCAAATTTTATGGGAGATGAAATCATTTAAATGAGCATTCATCTTCATACATGCAATTTTGTTAATCTCCAATCTTCCATGAAAAACATATCTGACCATGGGGAAATATCTTGCTTGGAAACAGATGATAGTTGGTGACAGGAAGGGCATCCAGGCATAGAACACCTGCCTCAACAAATTCTGTCTGACCCATACAAGCATGGAAAAGGGGACATTAAACAATGGTGATGATGATAATGGTAGGGGTAGCTGTACTGTTGAAGGCAAAGGTTTTTGACCTGGAGCAGGATACTGTTCTAATAACAAGCATGAGGATGATATCTTGTGTAGAATATTATTTGAAGTGGGATTTTATTGCCAGATGCTCTTCCTGTTGGCAACTCTTAACCTAGTTTTTAAGTAAGAGATATTTTATTCCAGAGGTTTTTATAGGTACAGTGCAACTGGTCAAAATACTTACTTGTATTTGTGGTGGCAGTCATTAGGGGTGGGTTGAGCTGGCTCTGACCAACACGTGTTCAGAGTTTCAGTGGGAATACAAGTTCACGTGTAGTCCTTGGTCAAATGCATACACACTTTGGGATAGTGTGACCCATAACAACTCCTCTTGTCATCCATTGTTGACCATCACGGAGGATTCACTGACCAAGTCACTGCTGACTGTCGAAGCAGATGTAACCTGGGTTTGAAGTAGGTTCTAGAGACATGCCTTAATAAAAGCTAAGGGGCTTCACAATCACAGTGGTCTTCACATACACACATGCGTGCGCTTGGGAGTAGGGTATGTATTTTGGATACAAAGAGTTCAGGAAGACTAGAAAATGAAGCAAGCTTGCTTTGCTGGATGTGAAATGTTAATGTGCACAATTGATGGAGTAGTTAGTTATGAACTGAAAGTAAAACTGGATACAAGAGGAATCAAATGAAGTGTACAAGAGAGAAGAGTTTGCTCCATTCACACCACATGTCCATGTGGTGTGAATGGAGGATGACAACTGTATAAAGAAGTAGTGCACTCTTAGGATAAATGAAATCTGTGGAAGAAGAAGATAAAGAAAGACATGGGATGCAGTGTGAATACTAAATTCAACATGTTTCATCTCAGAGAGGAGATGATAAAGAACTATGTTGATTGGTAATTTTAACTACAAAATGTCATGATGGTTATGTTTGGGTTGCCTTAGTCTGCTCATTAGTCTGCTTGATATAGGGTAAACAATAGCAACACACATACTTGAGTTGGGTTACAGTTTGTTCCTGTAAGCAGTGAGAAGCTTTATATAGGTATGTGCTATGTTCACCTATGATTATAGCTTGGTGAATGGCAGATCATATCGGATTGACCAGCCACTGTTCAATTAAACCTACTGACACAAGTGGGTATGGGATCACCAAAAAAATAAAAGTAGAGATGGAAGAAAGAGGAATGAATTCAAAGTCAAAAGTCTGTTTGAATTTCCTTTTTGTAATTCACTTTCACTCTTTCCCCTCCATCTGTTATTTATTGATGTTAAGAAAACAAAAAATTGTTATATAAACACTTACTTTGGAATAACTCATTTCTTTTCTTCTCTGTTTCAGTTCTGGCTTCAATTCAGTTGACTGTACATTGCTTCCTAAAATCAATTATATTTCCATGTTACTTGAATCAGACACTGAGACTTCAATGGAAATCAACAGCATGGCACTGAAATACCTAAAAGACGAGCAACTGACGCAGATGGCCAAACTACGCAGTCAAAGTACCACTCCGACAGCAGCTAAGGCTAACAACAAGAATTTCCTCTGTCAGATAATGCGTTATGGCCTGGACTCAAGCAGTCCAGACATTAGCAAATATGGTATGTCAGTAAATGACTTGACATTTGCAACTCGAAAGTATATGGAAAAACATCACTTAATTGAAGAATCTGACAGCAAAAATATGAGTTTCTTACTCAAAGACGACACAGCTAATTATTTGCCTTTCTCACATACTAGAAATTCTAATTCATCTCAAATCTCAAATTCCTCTGAAAATATGGCTTTGTTTGAGAGACCAAAAGAAGTGAGGCAAAATTTAACCCAAACCAAATTAAACGTTAGGAAACCTTTTCAAAATATCCAACAAAAGCTTTTACCTATGTCTGAGTCAACTCCCATGTTTAAGCCGTACCCAAAGAAACAGTCCCCTGAACAACCACAGATGTTCTTACAAACACCTCCTCCAGTTCTTGAAGGAGATCCTGGAAATTCTTCTGCTAATGAAAGAATTCTAGATATAGCAAAATTAAAACAGATGCCCAAATTGTTATAGCACACCTGTTGTGGTGTGGATACCTGTTTATAATGGTGGTTTGACCTCCATTTGATATATTCATATTGACTAGGTCAATTAACTGGCAGAAATGGTAGAGCATCAGATTTAAATACCTTACACCGTATTTCATTTCGTTCTCCTACATTGTGGGTTCAGTTCTCCGTTGAGGTTGAGTTTGCATTTTATCCTTTCGGGATTGATAATTGCAAAAATAAACCCATGTGCCTAATCAAAAGAAATCATTGTAACAGCATTGGTTGTTATATGGGAAAGGTAGCTGAACTAGTGAACCACACAGTGGATACCTTACTGCCAGGGTTAATTTTTTTTTTACCTTTCACTTCCTCATGGAAGTGATAAAATGAATACTGACAATAAAATGATTCAATGCAATTGATTATTCATCCATCTCCTTTACAAAGAAATGATCTTGTAGCTGGTTAATGAAAAATTAATGTAATGAAAGTGACATAGTTGCAAATCAAAAAAAAAAATAATCATTTTTTATAATAAATTGTATAAATGTTTTATTAATCTGTAAAGGAAAACAAATTGTTATATATATGTACAAAAAAATCCTGTTTTACCTTCTTTTCTCTACTGTTGGTAATAAATCATGAATTTTGGATTGTTGTTTTCTAGTTTTGATTACACATCTTTCACAGTTAGTTCTGTATGTAAGCACAGGTATGGCCATGTGGTTAAGAAGCTCACTTTGCAACCATGTGGTTTCAGGTTCAGTCCTACTGTGTGGAAGCTAAGGTTCCGCTTCCATGTCTGCTTCGGGCGTCCTCGCTTCCTTTTCCCCTGCGGGTTCCAGTCAAGTGTTTGTCATGTCACATTTACTGGGCAAGGATTCTGGATTATTTTTCCTGTTTTTTAACTTAATTTTTGGGAAAGGTTTAAATACTAAAGGATAAAAAAAAACAAAAAAAACACTTAAAAACCAATACTGATGTGGAAAATCAAATACAATATCTGTGAAAATATGTACAAGCATAGGTGTGGCTATGTGGTAAGAAGCTAGCTTCCAAACCATATGGTTCTGGGTTCAGTCACTGTGTGGCACCTTGGGCAAGTGTCTTCTACTATAGCCTCAAGTCAACCAAAGTCTTGTGAGTGGATTTGGTTGACAGAAACTGAAAGAAGCCCATCATATATATGTATATATGTGTGTGTGTCTATGTTTGTTCCCCCACCACTGCTTGACAACTAGTGTTGGTATATTTACATCCTTGTAACCTAGCAGTCTGGCAAAAGAGACCAATAGAATAATTACCAGGTTTTAAAAATATAAATACTGGGGTCAATACATTTGACTAAAAATTCTTCAAGGCTGTGTCCCAGCATAGCTTCAGTTTAATGGCTGAAACAAGTAAAAAATAAAAGATATTTATTAAAACATGTAAACTAATAAATGTTTTAAAATGCTTTTTTTCATATTATGTTCTTTTTTTGATCTATGTTGGGACCAGTTACTCATGTATCTTTTATTACCTCCGCCTTCGCTAAGGCAGAGGTATTGTTTTCAATCATGTTTGTTTGTTTGTTTCTTTCTCCGAGGACAAGATATCTCAAGAACCGCTGGATGGATTCAGATGAAACTTTCAGGAAGGTTTGGCCTTGTGACTGATTAGATTTTGGGATTGATCCAGTACTGGACAAGGATTCTGGATTATTTTTCTTGTTTTTTAACTTAATTTTTAGGAGTAGTTGGGTTCATTTTTAGTACTCTCGTTTGAGAGAGCAGTCGAGTTTATTTCAGATATTCTTATTTTAAAAAATCATCTCTGGCTAATCGTTAAGAGGACGTTGGTGTTGCCTTGGCGGAGGTTTGCGCTCTCTGAGTGCTCTTGTTTTTTATTGGTTTCAGTAATTTGACTGTGGTCATGCTGGGGACTGCCCTTGAAAAACTTTTAGTCAAATGAATCGACCCCACTACTTAATTTTTTTGCTAAGCCTGGTACATATTCTATCATCCTCTTTTGCTGACACTAGTTGTCAAGCAGTGGTTAGGGACACACAGGGACAAAGGCATACACACATAGATATATACATCTCCGTATATGTATATATCATCATCATCATCATCGTTTAATGTCCGTTTTCCATGCTGGCATGGGTTGGATGGTTTGACTGAGGTCTGGAGAGCCAGTGGCTGCACCAGGCTCCAATCTGATCTGGCAATGTTTCTACAGCTGGATGCCCTTCCTAACGCCAACTGCTCCGAGAGTATAGTGGGTGTTTTTTACATGCCACCAGCACAGGAGCCAGTCAGGCAGCCCTGGCATCGATCACATTCGGATAGTGCATTTTACATGTCACCGGCATGGGAGCCAATCAGGATATATGTATATATATGTATGCATGTGTGTGTGTGTGTATTTTCTTTCAGTTTCCATTTATGAATTCCACTCAAAAGGTTTTGGTCAGCTGGGAGTTTGTAGATTTTTCATCTTTGACATTTATCCTCTTCATTTCTGCAACATAATTTTTCAAATAGTTCAGCTTCACTTGAGATTCATTTGATGATAGAGACTTTTTTTTTTTAATTCACTCCCTATTCTTCTCTGGTTGTTAGATTGAGTTGTTTGTTAGAGGTATTCTCAATATTATCATTATTATTTTTACGTCCACTTTTCTATGATTGCATGGGTCAGATGGAATTCATTGAGGCTGATTTGCACTAGCCAGATCCCCTTCCTGTCATCAATCCTCACCTATTTACAAACAATGGAATAATTCTCTATTCTATCAAATAAGAAACGGTCTGAACACAGTTGGTGGACTGGAAAGAAATGATACTGTTTGCCTGAGCCACATGTGTACAAAGACTGCACATGTCCAGAAGCCCAGACATGCTTTTCATGGTTGACTGCAAGCAAAGGACACTACAAAAACACACACAACAGGCCTTTTCAGTTTCTGTCTGCTATTTTCACTTGCAAGGTATTGGTCAACCTATGGCTGTAATATAGAACACTAATTGACACTGTTCATGCAGTGGGATTGAACCTCTAACCATGTGGTTCAAAAGCGAACTTCTTAACTACATAGCCATGGTCTCATAATAAAACAATGATAATTCATAATAACGTAATGTAACGAAGCACAATCACATATACTGCACCTGATATAGTACATTAAGCATGTTTGAATGTGTATCCATGCATGTCTGTGTCTATAAACAAGCATAGTTAGTGTTGATTAAATCAACTGGATAATGATTTCCTAGTTAAAAACCTGATATTACTGATCCTGTAATGATGACATATCCTGTAAATTAATTATTATGTTGGTTTCAGTAATGATTATTCTACATGTTTAATCAATGGAATTATCTGCTCAGTGAATTATATCAGTCATTATTGTGTAAACGACTGAGTATTCCACAGACAGTTGCATTGTCAATGTGACATTGTGTGAAAAGGCTGTTCCCTTTGAATTACAGGTGCTTTCATCTCATAGAGTTCCACATGATCTACGTCTTTCATTGTATAAGCAGTTAAGTGTCCTAAAGTTACTTAACATGATCCTCAAGTAGAATCTGTGTGTTGGAGGGTGGGCTGTTTAATTACTGGTACAGTCCATTTAGTGGAGGCGCAATGGCCCAGTGGTTAGGGCAGCGGACTCGCAGTTATAGAATCGCGATTTCGATTCCCAGACCGGGTGTTGTGAATGTTTATTGAGCAAAAACACCTAAAAGCTCTACGAGGCTCCGGCAGGGGATGGTGGCGAACCCTGCTGTACTCTTCCACCACAACTTTCTCTCACTCTTACTTCCTATTTCTGTTGTGCCTGTAATTCAAAGAGTCAGCCTTGTCACACTGAATACCCTCGAGAACTATGTTAAGGGTACACGTGTCTGTGGAGTGCTCAGCCACTTGCACGTTAATTTCACGAGCAGGCTGTTCCGTTGATCGGATGTCGTAAGCGACGGAGTGCCAACAACAACAGTCCATTTGATAGGCTTCTATCCAACTTCATTTACAGAGCTTGAATCAACCTGAAACTAGTTGAAGACACTTGCCTCAAGTGCCATGCAATGGGAGCCAATTTTGGACATGATTATGAAGCAAACTTCTGAAACCTGCATCCTGCTGCACAGCGTCATCATTGTCCTCCTCTACCTCCTTGTCCACCTCTTCATCTTCCTCTTTGTCCACATCTTCATCCTTTGTCATCATCTTCATCATTAAATGAATTTAAAACTCCTTAAATGAATATATATATATTCTTTTACTTGTTTCAGTCATTTGACTGCGGCCATGCAGGAGCACCACCTTTAGTCGAGCAAATCAGCATCAGGACTTATTCTTTGTAAGCCTAGTACTTATTCTATCAGTCTCTTTTGCCAAACTGCTAAGTTACGGGGACATAAACACACCAGCATCGGTTGTCAAGCGATGTTGGGGGGATATGTAAAAAAAAAAATTGTGCGAACGAACGTTTGAGAGGACTTTCGGAAAATTCACAAAATCTGATTTTTCCCTCATAACTTTGAGGAAAATGGATATATATTGATGAAATTTTATAGAAATACCGTTCAAATGGCACAAATTACGATTATAAAGACATTTCTGGGGAAAATTTTTCCGAAGGGGTGGGGAGAGGACTTTTGGAAAATTCACACGATC
>NC_068993.1:17456074-17456232 GCF_001194135.2 Octopus bimaculoides
CGATTATATCGACCCAGTAGCGTAACTGGTACTTATTCAATCGACCCCGAAAGGATGGAAGACAAAGTCGACCTCGGCGGAATTTGAACTCAGAACGTAAAATAGACAAAATACCGCTAAACATTTCGCCCGGCGTGCTAACGTTTCTTATTTCTTTA
>NC_068993.1:17456402-17456710 GCF_001194135.2 Octopus bimaculoides
AAGCATTTCGCCCGGCGTGCTAACGTTTCTGCCAGTTCGCCGCCTTTTTTCGGGTAAATATTGCATGCATTCTATACATCCTGATATTACCTATGGCGGCAAAATTATTTTTTCAAAAATTTCCGTTGTATGATGGGTAACAATAATATATATATATATTCGGGATTTTTTTTAAAACGGGGGCCACATTTTTCATTAACGAAACACTTTGAAACTTGGAACACTGGTAGAATGTGTCATATAAAACATCTTTTTCTCTTAGTCTTCTTAAAAAAAAAAAAGAAATCCCTAAGTTATTCCATGTTAAA
>NC_068993.1:17456794-17458368 GCF_001194135.2 Octopus bimaculoides
TCCATTCAGCCGATATACATTAAGTGCCGACTACATAAACAAACGATTCTGAAACAATTCTATCGGTGATAGGGTTAGGGTAAAACAGCAAATTTAAAAAGAAAAAAGCAAATAAAACGAAGCTATGGCTTAATCAGCCAAAGGAGTAAATATAAACAACTGAATACTTGTCAGTGATTGGTTGAAATTATCGAAATAAGACAATTTTTTACATGAAATAAATTCGAATACAAAAATATTTTTCTGTTCTATAACACAAAATAGATAAGTATACGAAGTTTGAAAGTCTTTCGGTACCAAAAACACTACGTAAAACATTAATGAAAAATGTGGCCTCCGTTTTAAAAAAGATCCTATATTCGACTGGTAGATTATTTTATCAACCCTGGATGAACGTCAAAGTTTACTTTTGTGAGACTGGAACTTAAAACTATAAAAGAATAGCACGTACCTTTTCTTTCTGTTGTTCTAACAATTTTGCTAACCTGTTTTACTTTCATTTTGAAAAAAAAGAAAAAAATCATGGTAACATAAAATGACGTCTGGAAAGCTTTTATCTGCAAGTCTATTTAATCGAACTGACCTAGGACTAAATAGCCGCGACAAAATTTGACACTGTTCCTAATTTCCAGGTGGCAGAACCTATCTTTGATGATAGTAAACTGAAACCATAGTTGCCAACGTTTTGAGATAGAAGCCAAATGTGTATGGATTCTAGTTTTCATGAGAGGGATCTACTTAAGAATGGCACTGAATCCTCATAGAAAGCACTGCAGCAGTAGAAACGGAAGAGCTCCAGACTAAATTCCTTGCGTCATTTTGTTTTATCCTTCAATGTTTGAAGTTCAAATCCGACCAGACGTCTTTCTTTTCTTTTCTTTTAGGAGCAAGGGTAGCACCTATTATCTTTTGCAGGACTTCTGAGATTAGCGGGGAAAGTTATCGCCATACAAGTGATCTTGTCTAAATACTTATGTGAACTCCGCCAAGTGTACCCACGGCTCACGTGAAGGTATTTAACTAGGCAATGCATTCATTATGTCACCTAACAAATCGCCTTTCCTTTCATTTATTCGAGATTGATAAATTTATTCTTATTTTTACCTTTATGCAGCACTGCAGAAGTTTTATACTTCTTTTTATACCTAAGAAAACATTAATTAAATTAATGCAAGTAAACTACAAGATCTTACTAAAATAATCGTCAAGCATATTTTGGAATCGATTCACCATTTCCAAAACATACTTACAGCTCTGTGTCAGTCTGTGTAAAAAAAACCATCATTAATAGTGTCACATAAAAAGATCGCTGTTACTGTTTAACCCCAGGTCAGTCATGATTAGAAGGACCTATGATCAAAGATATGGTGGAGATGGAGTATATGTAATCTGGGTATACCCCCACTTTTAAATTTTGTTTTTTTTACGGAATCCTATGTTTCAGACCATGGAGAATCCGATTCTGGAAAAAATTTTTCAAAAATCTCAATTTCAAAATTTCGATCCCTCCCCCCGGTTTTTATATAGATCCACAGGGTAAACCTAACTCAAACCCTAACCCTAACCTTAACCGT
>NC_068993.1:17458508-17463418 GCF_001194135.2 Octopus bimaculoides
GGGGGAAATTGAAAGTTTTCAAAAATTTTTTTTTCAGAATCGGAATCTCCATAGCCTAAAACGTGGGATTCCGTAAAAAAAAAAATTAATAAATAAGGGGGGGAAAGGTTCAGATTACATATAGTCCATCTCTACAAAAGATGTATTAGTTGTCTTTGTTGAAGTATCTTGAACTACATTATCTAATGTGGGTAAGGTCTGAAAGAGTTCAGGTCGAAGTTATAAGTTCCGTTATCAGAAAAGCAACGACAGCATTTGGCGGCAAGGAAAACTGCTGGCAGTTATCTCCCTTCCAAAACTCCACCGAACAACATCATTGAAGTTATCTCCCTTTAGTTACAGTGTCACTTTCGCAGCACCTGTCCGGACAATGTCGCAACTTTAACGTATGTATCTGGAAAAGCACTCTTCACTTGGAATTATTAATTGATATTTAGGTAATCTAACACCAAACGTTATTTTTTGTTTATTCAGTTATTATCAAAATAATCGGAAAAGGGATTATAATAAACTAGAATTTCGTTTATTTTTTTCTCACAATCTTTTATTTTTGTTGTGTTTATTCTTCGTTTCTATCCGAGATAAACGACCAGGTACTTGAGATGTACATTGTATTCTTGTTCCTTAATTGTTATAACTTTGCAGGTCAGTTTCAATTCAAAGCTGACAACTCCAATTCATACCATGCATGCCACTAAATTGATTTAAAAAAATGCATTATTATATTTTGCGTCTATAATTCTGTCTTCATGGCAAATCAATCACAAACCTATTACTTTCACACTTCCCGTGATGTTTTGGCTACTTTTTTCTACCGCGTGAGGAAGAGCAAACCTATAGAAAGTCTAGCTTATGATAGAAAAGTTTTATCAAACAGTTCGGTGGGTGTAAAAGAAAAAAAGGTTAATGTGTCAAGACGTAAACATTAACCGGAAAAAAATATATATCCATTTATAAGTTCCTGGCGAACCGAGTCTCCGACTCCCCAACACCCAAACTAGCTTTCAAGTCCCCTCGGGGACTATTGTTAATAAGATGCTCTAATTTTCTATCTAATGGATAATACATCGTGTACTTATTCGTAGCTTCGTGTTTCGAATCTTATCTATTTCATTCTTCAATTAGATTCGTTGAGGTGGGTAGGAGTCATAAACTACTCAACGGGACTTGCTTCAAGATAATAGTTTTTTACAGGTCCGTTGCCAGACTATGGCGCCTGGGGGTACTTCAGAATATTCTGGGTGGCCACTAATTTGTAATAATGCTAAAGTAGAGTTTCGAAATATGTGTATCACTGTAAATATGGGAGTGCACTATTGAATAGTGAGGGGAAAGTGCCATCCAGTGCACCCCCTTAGCCACGGGAATGGTTTGTTTCCGTGTATTTGTTGCTATTGCTGATTAGTCCTAATCAAAAAGCGCGACTCTTTCTCGTTATACCCCGTCTCCACCCAACTGATGACTGTTGACTCCGTGAGGCAGTGTCGAATCGTATGGGATGCAGTATGATAGTTGGACACATTGCACCCTTTCCCATGTCCAGTCTACTCTTGTACACTTGTTAATTCTGATGGTGACCCCAGAGGAGGCGGGTAAGGTGGACTCGGTCAAGGGAAAAAAATTGTTCTGCACTTATTATTGGTGGTGTGCATCCCAGCAAAGCATTTAGATTCAGTGAAATTTGGTGTTGGCTGCTATTTCTGTTGTGTATGTGTTCATTATGTTTGTCCAGGCTGTTTTCAGGTTGTTGTAGTGATGCTCTGAGATATTGTACATGTGCCTGGGTGTTTTGAGGTGTTTTTCACGTTGTGACAATAAAGTGAACCCCTATAGTGAACCTATAGTGACCCTATGTGACAATAAACTGAACCCCAATAAAGTGTCCAGGTGGGCCTTGATTTTTTTGTATTTTTGTTTTATCGTGTTGTTAATCTGTGGGTGCGATCTATGTACAACCTATTATAAATGTTTAGTGCAATGTTTTGTGTTCATTATGGTCTGTAGGAAATAGGGGTCCAAGCAATGGCATAGCTAGAGTGTGTGCTGCCCGTTGTAACCATTGAGTTTGCCTCCCTACTCCTGACTCCAAGCCATTGTAGACTTATACAGAAGTCCCAACAGTATCGTTCAGTGAAAGTGTTGTTCAGAGCAGACCATTTCTCCTTCACCTAGCTATGCTGCTGGGGCCCAAGTGGGACCAGCTTTGTCTAAGAAACAAACATTATTTATTGGTAACCGATTCATTAATGTTTTACAGATATTACTTTAAGTATTTTTTGTAAAACATTAACGAACTGTTTGACAACAAACAATGTTTCTTTCTTTCAGATGACCAAATGTGATTCCTGTGGCTCCTCTAAGTATGTTTGTGTATTGTTTTGCTTTTTTTATATACGGTCTTTTTTGCTTTGCGTGTTGTGAATGTTGTAATTAATATCTAGTATTTTTTATGGCTGTGTGTATGTGGTATATGTTTATGTTTTTGAATATGATGGTTGGTTTTGTATAATGATTTTTACTGTTGCTCATGATAGAGAAGCAGTGGGTTTCTGTAGATGCTACCTTAAGCCTGTTTCTGAAGAATCAGATCTCTAGGTGAATTACATAGGGTTGGAGTATTTGTATGGTAGTGTCTGGAGAATGGTGGAATGATGTGAGTTTGATGTGATGTATATTAAAGGCTTTTGACGTGTTTTGTGGGTTGTGGGAGATCATGCAGGTGGGATCATGGGAAGGTGTAGGTAAGAAGTTAGCCTCTTCTTCCTTGATACTTCAGTCAAGAAATTGCAAGTTCTGGAAGGGTTTGGTGGACTGACAGAGATTTTTGCTAGCTTGTGTTTTGATTGATTCTTAAAGTGGTATTAAGCATTTTCTGTGTGAGTGAATAATGGGGACTGGAATTGAAAGCTTTGTCGATATTGATGATAATGAGAATGTTACATGTTGCAGATTTTTACTGTTGAAGCCACTGTATATTTTCTGTGTTAGGCTTGTAAGTGTCAAAAATTTGCCCTTCTAGAATTTTTCAGTGTATGCAATATGAGGGTGATTGGTCTGTATACTTCACTTGGATTTTGTTGGACTTTAGAAAAGTTATAATTTTGCCCAGTTTCCATTTTCTGGGGATTTTATTGTATTAACTTGACTAGTTGTCAATGTGTGAGTGCAGTAGTTCCTTCACACCCTTGGTATTTTACGTGTACATCTGTGATTTTACCTCACCCTGAGGCCTTTGATTTCTTTACTATTTTTTTATAGATTTTTCTTAGATTTCTCTACTGTTTCTTTCAGTGTCTGATGGAAGAAAAGTGTCAAAATGATGATTCAGCTTGTATATTTTTTTTGTGTCCTGCTCTTCTTTGTGTGGGTTTTGTTAACTGATTTTTGAGAACTTTCTGGTTAGGGCATTTACTTGGTGTTCCTGAATGAATAAATTATTTGAGATTGTTAATGTGATATACAATATGGTATGGCCATTGTTGTAGACTGCTCTTTACTCTATATAATATTCTATTATTAGTCTTATGATTAAGGCACTGAGCTGGCAGAATCTTTAACAAAATGCTTAGTGGTATTTTGTCTGTCTTTACATTCAGAGTTCAAATCCTGCTGTGGTTGACTTTGCCTTTCATTCTTTCAGGGTTGATGAAATAAGTACCAGTTGCACACTGGGGTTTAGGTAACCAACTCTATCCCACACCTCAAAATGTTTTGGTCTTATACCTACACTAGAAAAGGTTATTTGTCTTGTAAGCTGGTGGAATCATTAGCACACCAGAGAAAATGCTTAGCACCATTTCTTCCATATTTTTGTCGTGAGTTCAAATTCTGCTGAGGTCGAGTTTGCCTTTCATCCTTTCAGGGTCAATAAAATGAGTACAGGTTGAATACAGGGGTTATTGTAATCAACTTATGTCCCCCACCCCACCCTGCAAATTATTGGCCTGGTGCCAAAATTTGAAACCATTATTAGTTTTGTGGTTTACATTGAATATAATTGTTTGCCAGTTTTCTGTTTTCGTAGGAGTTATTTATTTTGTCTATTTTCTTCTTTAATTGTTGGGTAGTGAATCATAGGACCCCCCCCACCTCTTATCCACCAATCACTACTTCCACCTCTCAATACTTGTCCTTAACCTATTATAACCAAATCGCCCCCCCCCATTCTCCATCTCTTACTCTCCTATACATTATTAACAGCTTCTATCTATCCACATTCTTGGATCTCATGTCCTCACTCACTTTTGCTCACCCCATACTTTGAAGGTCTCCCCAGCCACCTCATCTTCACTATTTTTACTTCTTCCCAGCCCCCAATCATCCCTACCTACTCTTCTAAACTCTTAATAGCCACATAGCTCCTTTACAGTAAGAGGCCTATTCTATTCTGGTTCCTTTCCTCACACTTTTAACTCCTCATCTCCTAACTTAAAAACCATCTCCCTCAGAGTTTGTAGTCTTGCAAGCTGCATGGTGACTCAGTAGTGTTGGTGGCATGCAAAAGAGCACCTAATGTACATTGCAAAGTGGTTGGTGTAAGGAAGGGCATCCAGTTATAGAAACCATGCCAAAGCAGACATTGGAACATGATGCAGTTGTTGGACCACAACCCATGCTAGCATGGAACATGAATGATGATGATGATGATGATGACTTTGTGGCATGAAGCAAAGTAGACCTTGCCATCTACTCAAGAAAACACATAATAAATGATCTACAAGCACTCAAGCAAACTGAGTCCTCAACTTGTTCCGTTTGCCAAAAGGTTTGCAAGGCACCAGCAGGCCTCAACAGACACATTCATGTCCATAGAACATAATTAATGCTTTAATTTACTAAGCCCTCATTTGTCGTTCACAACAAGAGAATCCATCATCACATATATATATATATATATATATATATATATA
>NC_068993.1:17463664-17469040 GCF_001194135.2 Octopus bimaculoides
CTCTGTGATCATGTCCCATAACTTATTAATTCAATACTAGTATTGATAAAATAAATACCACTTTTACAAAAAAAATAAATACTGGGGCTGATATGATTAACTAAAGCCCTACAAGATGACGCTCCAGCATGGCCTCCTACAAACACATGACTTGTGCCAAATTTTGGAAATTACTGTTATTGATTTTTAACTGTTGTACCAGGCCACACATTTAGTAGGGAGGATACCACCATCATTTTAATATCCACGTTTCCATGTTTGCATGGGTCAGATGAAGTTTGTTGAGGCAGATTTGCTACAGTCACATGTCCTTCCTGTTGCCAACCCTCTCCTGTTTCCAAGCAAGGTAATATTTCCCCTTGGCCAGGCATGTTCTTGAAAAGTATTGGAAATGAATGACAATGGTTGTATGACAGTGACAATCATTTTACTACTATCATGTGATATCAAGATAAGGTGACATGATCATAGACACACTCTTATATGCATACATAAGGGGTAAAGGCCCCCCCTCGGTCATGAATGACCATGGGATTGCACCCAGAAAATTACCCTCTGAGGCACATATCCAGGCAAGGTTGTTTATGGAATATCAGCAGTCACCCATGCATACCAGTCCCCCCTTTCTACACCACTGATGTTACCCAAGGGAAAGGCAAAGGCTGATACAGCTTGGCACCAGTGACATCACAACTCATTTCTACAGCTGGGTAAACTGGAGCAACGCGAAATAAAGTTTCTTGCTCAAGAACACAACATAGAACCCAGTCTGGGAATTGAACTCACTAACTCATGATTGTGAGCCCGATGCTGTAACCACTGAGCCATACACACAGATGCACCCCCCCACGTTTATATACTATGGGAGTCTTTTAGTTTCTGCCTACCAAATCCACTCCTAAGGCTTTGTCTGGTCCGGAGCTATAGAAGAAGACACTTGCCCAAGCTGCCATGCAGTGGGACTGAACCTGTTACCATATGGTTAGAAAGCCAACAGCTTCACCACACAGCTGCGTCTGTGTCTATATAGTGAATTAATTTGCTCGTAGTATCTTACTGGTACTTTATTTTATTGATCCCAGAAAAATGAAATTACTATAATTTCTACTTCATTCAATCACTATATCTCAGCAATTTTTCTTCGTTGTTTTTGATTGGTTTCATGTTTTCCTAAATTTTTTAAGTGTCTGTTGATGGCCTTCAGGTTCTCATGAATGATTCAGTGCTGTGTGGCCCTTGATCTTCTTTATCTGTCCCTTCTTTGTGTTGCTTTCCATCTCAGTGCTGTTTTTTCACACCACTGATGTAGCTGCCATAACTTTGTCCAGCCAGTTGCTTTCTTCATTCCATCACCATATCTTAGAGGCTTCACAAATGATGCTCTTCTTAAGAGACTTCCTCATTTCTGATAAGTCTATGGTATGACTATGAAAGTAAAACAGGAGTGGCTGTGTGGTAAGTAGCTTGCTTACCAACCACATGGTTCCGGGTTCATTCCCACTGCATGGCACCTTGGGCAAGTGTCTTCTACTATAGCCTCGGGCTGACCAAAGCCTTGTGAGTGGATTTGGTAGATGGAAACTGAAAGAAGCCTGTCGTATATATGTGTGTGTGTGTGTATATGTTTGTGTGTCTGTGTTTGTCCCCCAACATCGCTTGACAACCGATGGTGGTGTGTTTACGTCCCCGTAACCTAGTGGTTCGGCAAAAGAGACCGATAGAATAAGTACTAGGCATCCAAAGAATAAGTCCTGGGGTCGATTTACTTGACTAAAGGCGGTGCTCCAGCATGGCCGCAGTCAAATGACTGAAACAAGTAAAGAGGGTAAAGAGAATATTTATTTTTGCTTTTTGGTTTACAAGTTTGAGTAGATGAGAATATTGCATAAAAACTAGCAATTTCTCTTGTGAAATGAATTGTTTCAGCAATAACCAAATTTCACATTTTGGCAAACTTTTGAACATTTCCTAATATCTTCTTATTTGTGAACTGTTGTTAGTCATTGTCACATAAGTAACTTATTTTTGCTTGTATTATAATTTAGTTTCATTTAAAAAAATTCTATTATACCATTTGTATTTTATGTTTATATTTACAAACTTTTGAAAGTAAACCTGAATTAAATTCAGTTGAAAGATATATAATTAACAGTTCTTTATTGCTAATTATAGCAATAAAGAACTAGCATTTCAGTTCTTCAGAGAAGAATAATTAAGCTGAAGATAGGAGTGAACTTAGAAGTGTAAACCATCAAATTTGGCATGGTTTCTATGACTGGATGCCAGTTTTTTTAGTTAAACTCTGCTCTGCTTCCAAGGGTTATTATTTTTTATAAAATTTTCATAGGTGCACAAGTGGCTGCATGATTAAGAAGCTTGCTTTGTAATCACATGGTTTGGGGTTCAGTCCCACTTTGGGCAAGTGTTTTCTGCCAAAATTTGAAACCAATATTTTTCATTCTGGAGTTTTGAGATTAAGGTTATGAGACTACTACTATAATGATCATGAGTTCAAACCCCATTCTTTCATTTAATGTACTGTGCTCTTGAAGAAGTCATGTAACACTGTTTGCCTTAGCTTGCTTACTTGACATGAACAAGTTGCACTGCAGTAACAAATGTATCCAGCTATAAATGCAACTGACCTAACTAAAAACACATCATGTATGTAAATGTCATCATCATTTAATGTCTGTTGTCCATGGATTGGACAGTTTGACCAAGACTGGTAAGCTGGGGGTCTGCACCAGACTCCAGTCTGATTTGGCATGGTTTCTATGACTGGATGCCTTTCCTAACACCAATCACTCTAAGAGTGTAATGGGTTCTTTTACTTTCCACCAGCACGGGTGCCTGTTGTGTGACACCAGTATCTGCCACAACTACCATTTCACTTGGCTTGATGGGTCTTCTTCTCAAGCATGACATATTGCCAAAGGTCTTGGTCATTTGTCATAGCCTCTACGAAGCCCAGTGCTTGAAAGGTGCTTTTTACGTGCCGGAAAAATAAATATAAAATGGAAATAAAAAGAAAAGAGAGATTGTTGAAATGCTCAGATCATATCAGGAAATATTTGAATGTCTTGGATACACTGAGCACTTTGTTATTGTTTAGCTCTGAGTCAGCTCTTCTCAAAGAAACCTGTGACAGTAAAATTCCACTGTGATTATATGCTTTTTCAGAATTATGTGTGTCCTTTGTTTTTAGATGTAGGGTGTGATATGAGGGAGATGTTGGGTATTATTTCTAGCAGGCTGTATGAACACATAAAGGTTCTTTCACTGTATCATGTGACAGTTTGTAACTGACACATTATTTGTAATGACCAGGTTTAATTTTATTGTTGAGGTAAAGGTTGATCATATTATTAAACTTTATTATGACAGTAAAAATTGAGGACCAATAAACTTTATTATAACAGTAAAAGGTCATCATCATCATTTTAACATCCACTTTTCCATGCTTGCATTGGTCAGACAGAGTTTATAGGGGCAGATTTTCAACAGCCAGATACCCTTCCTGTCACCAATCCTCACCTGTTTCCAAGCAGGATAATATTTTCACTTTCCCAGGAAATGAATCATACTGCTTGTATGACATGACACTCATATATATAAATATCACATGATGTCTAAGACAACAGAGCACATACAATCACACACACACACATGCAAACACACACAACCACATACATACATGCAAACACACACACACATGGACAAACACATTGCTCACCAGTCCTCAGTCAAACCGTCCAACCCATGCCAGCATGGAAAGCGGATGTTAAACGATGAGGTGCCGAAAAGTACCTGGCTTTGGGCAAAAGTAAATACAGGAAGATTGTTTAATTATGATTTTATTCAATATATTCCTCTTTCAGATTCACACACTTATTGTAGTGGTGCTTCAATTTTTCTAAGCTCTGTAAAAGAACACAGAAGGTTGAGCCTCCAACCAGGCCTTTTGTGATACTCTTACAACCAGGAACTTTCCAGTATCCCCTTGTATATATGTATATATATTTATGTTTGTGTATGTGTGTCTTGATATGGGGCAATAGTTGTAAATGAGTGTCACCATCATACAAGTGGTGTCGTTTATATCCAAACTCTTGTGAAACCATATCTACCTATAGGGAAATATACCCTTGTTTGGAAATAAGTAAAGGTCAGCAGAAGACAGGCATCCATCTGTTGAAAATCTGCCACAACATATTCTGTCTGACCCATGCAAGCTTGGAAAATTTGTGTTAAAATGATGATGTATGTGTAAGAAAACAAACACTTGATAAATTATACCATAGCATATTAGTTTTTGGACTATATTGACTTTTCATGCTTCGATTTTTTTTTTCTTTTCGCATTTTCATTATTGGAATTATTGCAGTTGATTTTAATGACTCTTTTGTTTCATTATTTTAATTACACTTTTACCTTTTTTTTAATTTATTTATATATTACAGTATTGCTGCTGAATATATGCAAAAGTTTGAGCCATCATTTAACTTTTTGAAGTTAAAATTAATTTATATAACAAAATTCCTACATTCAACATATATCTCAAAATTACGTTGGTCAGACAACATTTTCCTGTGATATATAACTGTTGTCCTTCTCACAAGACTATTACGTTAGTTTTTAGTCCTCAGTAATTTAGACAAATTTATATGGCAAAAATTATTTAGAAAGACCAGATCTAATATATTTAAGACTGGTTTCCCAAATTACTATGTGGAATCTTGTTTAATACTCTTTATAATAAAATCTTTTGAAATTGTCAATAAATAACAGAACAATAATTTCTAGTATTTCGCATAATGAAATACAGAAAAAGGAAAAAAATGTGACAGTGAAAAGTCATCAGTTTTAACAAAAATATACAATACTGATAGTCATAGGGCTCTAATGTATGTGAGCAAAATAAGTAATGTGCATTCCATAATGAGAACACTCATGTAGGACTGTTTCACTTTCTGGAGATTTGAAATGTTTTAATTTTGTCAAAGAGGAAAATATAATTTCAAATGCAAATGTATCTATAAATTTATATTTATGTACATAGTCATAATTATAGCAGACTGAATCAGTCTGCTATAATGAATCCAGAGACACATAAAACATCTAAGGGTATATTTTTTTCCCCTCTGAAGATATTATGCTCATGTCATATAAATTTAATGTTTACTTAATATTTACTAAGTATTAATTGAAACAGCTGTATATATATATTTAAATTCGATTAGAAGTGTATATAGATATGTATATATATTAGAGTTGTGTATAGACGTGTGTGTGTATAGATATGTATATTTGTTTATCCGAATGTGGTCAATGCCTAATAGATAGGTAGGCACAGGAGTGGTTGTGTGGTAAGTA
>NC_068993.1:17469463-17475535 GCF_001194135.2 Octopus bimaculoides
ATTTTGAAAACCTCCACATCATTAACAATTATTTGTATATTTCTGATTGCTGTTTAGCCCTGAGATCACTCTTGTTGAAAGGAATCAGTAATAATGGTACACCCCCTCCCACATGATGAATGGAATAACCTACTCATTATAAGTAAGGAGAAGTACGTGAAGTATGAGAGTACATAGTAGGTGGTCATAGATAGTCATGTCTTTATTGGTCTTACTAAGTTTACTGAAATGGGCGTTATAACAACCCAACATTTTAAGAATATAACAGTGGCAACAAGGATTTAAACAACTCATGAGGAATTAATAAACTCGACGAGGATAAACTAATTCATGTGGAGTTAATAGAAACTAAAAGAGGAGTTAATAAGCTCACAAAGTTTTGTTGTGTGAATTTTAAGAAAAAAGATCGTAAAATTATGGAAAATTTGTTGGCTGGTTTGCTCAAGTTGTAAAAACAGCAACAACAGAAACTGAAAGAACACAACAGCAGCAGATACAATTGCAAGAGCAACAACAGAAGCAACAACAACAAATACTGCAATTACTGAAGTCATCAGGAAAGTCAGAAAGTGTGTTCTCACCAGACTATGTTGCACATTATGTGACAGAGTTCAATATGAGCCAAACAAAGGAGTTACCTTCAAGGCATACTACAGAAAATATGAGCAAATCTTCGATAATAAATGTAAAGATTGGGATGCTGAGATGAAAACGCTTAATCTTGAGAAAACAGAACATGAATGATTCAGTAATTATATACTCTCAAGAAAACCTTTGGACATAAACTTTAATGACACAATAGATATATTGTGTAAAATTTTCAGTGAAAAAAGCTCATTGTTCAACACATGTTGAAAGTGTCTGAACTTAGAGAAAAACAACAAGGACTACATCACATATGCTGGTAGAGTTAACAGAGAATGCGAAAAGTTTAAGCTAGATGAATTAACACCAGATATGTTCAAATGCCTGATTCTTAACTAGGGACTTACTGCTGAAAAAGACACAGAAGATAGAACTAGAATTCTTGCAAACCTGGAACAAAATCAGGATGTAACCCTACAGAAAGTGTCAGAAGAATGTGAAAGGGTAGTCAAATTAAGACATGCCACAGAGGAACTTGGATGTAAAGATTGTTTCCAAGTAAAGCAAGTGTGAAATAGTCAGAATAAAGATAAAGTGCTTTCTAAAAAAACATGACAAAAATCAGGAAATAAACCCATGTTTTGCATGTGGAGGTATACACCCAAGGAAAAATTGTCCATTTATAAAAGTAAAGTGCTTTCGTTGTGGTACTATAGGACATATAAAGTGTATATGAGGGCATACAAGAATGGAAAGCAGAGTTGGGAAGTTGGCGTAATTACCAAAATGATCTATTGGGTAAAAAGTAGAAAAGGCATACAAAAGAGCCACAAGAACCAACTGAAAGAGATTCATGGAAAGTGAACCAAAGAAGTTGGAGGAACCGATGGAATGGTTGTACAATGCATTTCAAGTACCAACACCACTGCAGATGATTGAACCTAGATGTACAAATAAGAGGTAAAGAAAACACATAGAGTTCCTGAAAATAGATGCTAAGTGCAAGACATTAAATTGTACAAAAAGAAAAAAACCCAAAAAACTCAAAAAAGGGAAGTGGAGTGAGTAAAAAAATATTGCTAAATAAAATGACACACTCTAACCTTTCATGATCTGACACAAGATCCCCTCCTCCAATGCTCCCTCTCCTCTCAAAGATTCCTTGTCTTGCAAAATTACTTGGTAACCCTGCCAGTGCAGGTGCCTTTTAAAAGCACCCTGTCCACACTGTAAAGTGGTTGGCATTTGGAAGGGTATCCAGCTGTAAAAACCCATGCCAAACTGACTTCGCCTGTGTGAGTGCCACATAAAAAGTACTCAGTCCACTCTATGGCATGGTTGGTGTTAGGAAGTGCATCAAACCATAAAAACCATGCCAAAAACAGACACAGTAGCTTGGTGTAGTCTTCTGTCTGGCTAGTTCCTGTTAGACCGTCCAAACCATCCAAACATTAGACCGTCCAAACGTCTGTCTTCCATGTTGACATGGAAGACGGACATTAAATGATGATAATGATGATGACTAGCACTGAAAAAACGGCTTTCAACCTTTTTGGTACTTACTCTTTTACTTGTTTTCAGTCATTTGACTGCGGCCATGCTGGAGCACCGCCTTTTAGTCGAGCAAATCGACCCCAGGACTTATTCTTTGGAAGCCTAGTACTTATTCTATCGGTCTCTTTTGCCGAACCGCTAGGTTACAGGGACGTAAACACACCAGCATCGGTTGTCAAGCGATGCTGGGGGGGACAAACACAGACACACAAACATATACACATACACACATACATATATATACATATATACGATGGGCTTCTTTCAGTTTCCATCTACCAAATCCACTCACAAGGCTTTGGTTTGCCCAAGGCTATAGTAGAAGACACTTGCCCAAGGTGCCACACAGTGGGAATGAACCCGGAACCATGTGGCTGGTAAGTAAGCTACTTACCACACAGCCAGTTTCAATTTTGCCTTCAAATAATTGATTATTTGAATACTTTTGTGAATAAAGGAGCTTTAAGAAATGATGATTTTGCTTATTATAGCCTGCCAGAGTTAATAATTTTCAGAAATTTTGACTAGTTATACAGAAAAAATTGGATTTTAAACAAAAAAAGAAAAAACAAATAACAATTTTAATTACTGTCAGTTTTAATAATTTTGGTGACAGATGTGCCAAAGTTGATAATTTTCCTGGTTATGTATCAAGATGCTTAATTGTGATGACTCCATTTCTGTTAAAATTTTTAAGAACAATAGAATAAATAGCCATAATTGCAATACATGATAAAATAGGATTTACAAGTGAAATCCATATTTTTCTTAAAGGCAGAGCAACTATATAACACCTGATCACACAAATCAAATGTTTTTGCAAACAAGAATACATGTCATCAGCAAAGACAGCCAAGTTAGACATAATATCAACCACAAATTTATTAGTAAAAACTAAAAAAAAACCCATCAAACCAAAAACAGAATCAGGGAATACTAAATGAGATGGAATAAGTAGAAGAATGATGGCCACTTAAAACAACTTTAAAGTTTCTGACAATGCAGAAAGTTTCACAAAACCTTTATATTTCAGACACACAGGCCCATCCTCAGAAGATACTACAATGCTTCAAGCAAACTACAGTGCTCTTAAACTTTAAAGTTATTTGATGTTTCATGGCTGTGTGGTTAAGAAGCTCACTTTGCATCCGTGTGGTTTTGAGTTCAGTCCCACTGCACAGCACTTTGGCGAAAGTGTCTTCTACTATAGCTCCATGTCAATCAGTGTCTTGTGAATGGATTTAAACAGTATGGATAAAAACTGTATGGAAGTCTGTCATACTCACACACACACACACACACACACACGTATGTAGTCCAGCCCATGCCAACATGGAAAACAGACATTAAAGGAGGATGATGACATATGTGTGTGTTTCTCTATGTTTATGTTTGTTTTTAGTCCAACTGGTGTTGGTTTGTTTACATTTCTGTAACTTAGCAGTTCAGCAAAAAAGTCAGATGGAATAAGTACCAAACTTAAAAAATATGTACCTAGATCAATTTGACTAAACCCATCAAAGTGGTACCCTGGCATGGCCACAGGCTTATGACTGTAACAAGTAGATGATAAAGATCCTTCACAAAAGTGTAATATGACTTAAGCTTGTGATTGAGAACAGCCTACCAAACCGAGTCAAATGCTTTTGATGTATATCAAGGGCTCATCACAACTATCTGAAGCAGGTGTGGCTGGTTAGTTAAGAAATTTACTTCTCAGTTACATAGCTTTGGTTTCAGTCCCACTGTAGAACACTTTAGGCAAGCGTCTTGTACTATATAGTCCCAGGTTAACCAATGTCATGTGAAGGAATTTGGGAGATGGAAATTGAAAGAACTTATAATGTGTGTGTGTGTATGTGTGAGAGAGAGAGAGAGAGAGAGAGACTTTTAATGCAGACATATTTTTTTTACTCTCTCCATGTTTTCTTTCCTTATTCCTTTCTGTAGAAGAGCATAGACTCAAAACATCAAAGACTCTTCCATTTTTTCCTGAGCATCAAACTAATATACCTTGTTTGTTGTTCCCTCACTTGTCTCTGTCTTTTGTTTTTATGTTTTCATGCAATTTAAACTATATATATATCGCCTACACTTTTTTTTTGCAAAATAGGGGTAATTTATCCTGTTCAGGCTATATTATTAGCATTATCCTGCGTTTGAGAATTTAAAATCACTTCTCTAATTTTCTAAGACATCTCAACTTCATTTGTTTGTTTACATTTATCATAATTTGAATTTAACATATGATAGCGTCTCATAAAGCAAGATTTCTATACATCTTAAATTTGCAGAAGAATTTGTGGTGGGTAGTTTAGCTTAATCGGTTAGAGCACCGTGACGTGTAATTACGGAGGTGTGAATTCGTGCCTCATAGCTGGCCGCGTACACTTTTTTCTGCAAAATAGGGGTAGTTTATCCTGTTCAGGCTATATTATTAACATTATCCTGCGTTTGAGAATTTAAAATCACTTTAACTTTCTAAGACATCTCAACGCTTCTAAAAGCAAACTTCGTTTGTTTGTTTATGTTTATCTTAATTTGAATTTGATATATATATATATAATATATTTAATTATATGTATTTCTTCTATCTTAATGAATAAAAATTCTTCAGATAGAATTAATGGGTTAATAGAAACCAAGGTAGCAAAGAACACAAAATAACTGTGGTGTAGTTCCTGTTTTTGAGGTAGAAACTCCTTGAAATTTTGGGTATTTGAGTATATTTAAAAATTTAAGGAATGGAGAAAACGCATGTTATAATTGCATACATATGTATGTATATATGGTAGGCTGTTCTCAATCTCAATTGAAACATATGTAGGAATAAAGTATGCAATTATAACATGCGTTTTCTCCATTCCTTAAATTTTTTATATATAATATATATATATATACACACACACACACATGCAAACACATGCAAACACATGCATGCACATGTGTGTGTGTATGTGTGCATATGTGTCTGTGACTGTTTACAAAACTATGCTGAGTCACCATTTCCAGGCCAGCTACAGTTAGTGACTCCTGGTTGGGCTGCAATTGGTGGTGTTTATTGACATTTTCGTTCAACAAATTATCTGCCAGCTTTCTGTTTTTGAATTCCTATTGAATAAAAAAAATAAATAAATAAATCCTCAATTAAACAGCAGGTAAGGATTGGCTATAGGAAATTTATCCAGCCATAACATCCTACCTCAATTTTCTTCTGTCTAATCTAGGCTAGCTTTGAAAAGCAGACATTAAATGAGATGACCAAACAAATGAAAGATGATAGAACTGCTCAAGTATCAGAGTTAGGAGATCAGCAATGGAGCATGAAGTGTGAAAGCCATATCATCATCATCATCATCATCAATCATCATCATTTAATATCCATTTTTCCATTCTTGCATGGACAAACAGGATTTGTTGAGGCAGATGTTTCTATGGCCGGTTGCCTTTCTTGTTGCTCACTTTCACCCATTTCCAAGTAAGGTCATATTTCCCTGTGGCCAGACAATTTTTTTTTTTTTTACAGAAGACTGGAAATAACCAATCTCACTTGTATGATGATGATGTTTGCTTACAACCATCACATGATGTCTAGATTTTTTTCTCCCAATTTTTTTTCTCCGTGTTTTTCTCCTTGTCTCCGTATTATTTCTGTTGAAGAGCGTAGCTCGAAACGTCAAAGACTTTCCGTATTCCCAAGCGTCATACTAATATATACTTTTGTTATTTACACCACCTGTCCTCGTCTGTTGTTATTATTTGTATATTCTCATACACATATATACATACATATATTTATATGTTTCAGCTTTTGTCTGCCACATCCACTCACAAGGCTTTTGTTGGCCTAGGGCTATAGTACATGAGACTATACACTAGTACTGAATCCTAGATCACAGGATTGGGAAGCAAGCTTCTTAACCACCCAGCCAT